>NC_053391.1:551704580-552004580 GCF_905171765.1 Bufo bufo
CAGAGCAGAGTCTGTGTATGAAACAGAGCTGTACATGTAACATGGAATCAGAGCAGAGTCTGTGTATGGAAACAGAGCTGTACATGTAACATGGAATCAGAGCAGACTCTGTGTATGTAACAGAGCTGTACATGTAACATGGAATCAGAGCAGAGTCTGTGTATGAAACAGAGCTGTACATGTAACATGGAATCAGAGCTGAGTCTGTGTATGAAACAGAGCTGTACATGTAACATGGAATCAGAGCAGAGTCTGTGTATGAAACAGAGCTGTACATGTAACATGGAATCAGAGCAGAGTCTGTGTATGAACAGAGCTGTACATGTAACATGGAATCAGAGCAGAGTCTGTGTATGGAACAGAGCAGTACATGTAACATGGAATCAGAGCTGAGTCTGTGTATGGAACAGAGCTGTACATGTAACATGGAATCAGAGCAGAGTCTGTGTATGGAACAGAGCTGTACATGTAACATGGAATCAGAGCAGAGTCTGTGTATGGAACAGCTGTACATGTAACATGGAATCAGAGCTGAGTCTGTGTATGGAACAGAGCTGTACATGTAACATGGAATCAGAGCAGAGTCTGTGTATGGAACAGAGCTGTACATGTAACATGGAATCAGAGCAGAGTCTGTGTATGGAACAGAGCTGTACATGTAACATGGAATCAGAGCAGAGTCTGTGTATGAACAGAGCTGTACATGTAACATGGAATCAGAGCAGAGTCTGTGTATGGAAACAGAGCTGTACATGTAACATGGAATCAGAGCAGAGTCTGTGTATGGAACAGATCTGTACATGTAACATGGAATCAGAGCAGAGTCTGTGTATGGAACAGATCTGTACATGTAACATGGAATCAGAGCAGTGTCTGTGTATGGAACAGAGCTGTACATGTAACATGAATCAGAGCAGAGTCTGTGTATGGAACAGAGCTGTACATGTAACATGGAATCAAGCAGAGTCTGTGTATGGAACAGAGCTGTACATGTAACATGGAATCAGAGCAGAGTCTGTGTATTGAACAGAGCTGTACATGTAACATGGAATCAGAGCTGAGTCTGTGTATGGAACAGAGCTGTACATGTAACATGGAATCAGAGCAGAGTCTGTGTATGGAACAGAGCTGTACATGTAACATGGAATCAGAGCAGAGTCTGTGTATGAAACAGAGCTGTACATGTAACATGGAATCAGAGCAGAGTCTGTGTATGGAACAGAGCTGTACATGTAACATGGAATCAGAGCAGAGTCTGTGTATGGAACAGAGCTGTACATGTAACATGGAATCAGAGCAGAGTCTGTGTATGAACAGAGCTGTACATGTAACATGGAATCAGAGCTGAGTCTGTGTATGAACAGAGCTGTACATGTAACATGGAATCAGAGCAGAGTCTGTGTATGGAACAGAGCTGTACATGTAACATGGAATCAGAGCTGAGTCTGTGTATGGAACAGAGCTGTACATGTAACATGGAATCAGAGCAGAGTCTGTGTATGGAACAGAGCTGTACATGTAACATGGAATCAGAGCAGAGTCTGTGTATGAACAGAGCTGTACATGTAACATGGAATCAGAGCAGAGTCTGTGTATGGAACAGAGCTGTACATGTAACATGGAATCAGAGCAGAGTCTGTGTATGGAACAGAGCTGTACATGTAACATGGAATCAGAGCAGAGTCTGTGTATGGAACAGAGCTGTACATGTAACATGGAATCAGAGCAGAGTCTGTGTATGGAACAGAGCTGTACATGTAACATGGAATCAGAGCAGAGTCTGTGTATGAAACAGAGCTGTACATGTAACATGGAATCAGAGCAGAGTCTGTGTATGAAACAGAGCTGTACATGTAACATGGAATCAGAGCTGAGTCTGTGTATGAACAGAGCTGTACATGTACATGGAATCAGAGCAGAGTCTGTGTATGGAACAGAGCTGTACATGTAACATGGAATCAGAGCTGAGTCTGTGTATGAACAGAGCTGTACATGTAACATGGAATCAGAGCAGAGTCTGTGTATGGAACAGAGCTGTACATGTAACATGGAATCAGAGCAGAGTCTGTGTATGGAACAGAGCTGTACATGTAACATGGAATCAGAGCTGAGTCTGTGTATGAACAGAGCTGTACATGTAACATGGAATCAGAGCAGAGTCTGTGTATGGAACAGAGCTGTACATGTAACATGGAATCAGAGCAGAGTCTGTGTATGGAACAGAGCTGTACATGTAACATGGAATCAGAGCAGAGTCTGTGTATGGAAACGAGCTGTACATGTAACATGGAATCAGAGCAGAGTCTGTGTATGAACAGAGCTGTACATGTAACATGGAATCAGAGCAGAGTCTGTGTATGGAACAGAGCTGTACATGTAACATGGAATCAGAGCAGAGTCTGTGTATGGAAACAGAGCTGTACATGTAACATGGAATCAGAGCAGAGTCTGTGTATGAACAGAGCTGTACATGTAACATGAATCAGAGCAGAGTCTGTGTATGAACAGAGCTGTACATGTAACATGGAATCAGAGCTGAGTCTGTGTATGAACAGAGCTGTACATGTAACATGGAATCAGAGCAGAGTCTGTGTATGAAACAGAGCTGTACATGTAACATGGAATCAGAGCAGAGTCTGTGTATGAACAGAGCTGTACATGTAACATGGAATCAGAGCTGAGTCTGTGTATGAACAGAGCTGTACATGTAACATGGAATCAGAGCAGAGTCTGTGTATGGAACAGAGCTGTACATGTAACATGGAATCAGAGCAGAGTCTGTGTATGAACAGAGCTGTACATGTAACATGGAATCAGAGCAGAGTCTGTGTATGGAACAGAGCTGTACATGTAACATGGAATCAGAGCAGAGTCTGTGTATGGAACAGAGCTGTACATGTAACATGGAATCAGAGCAGAGTCTGTGTATGGAACAGAGCTGTACATGTAACATGGAATCAGAGCAGAGTCTGTGTATGAAACAGAGCTGTACATGTAACATGGAATCAGAGCTGAGTCTGTGTATGGAACAGAGCTGTACATGTAACATGGAATCAGAGCAGACTCTGTGTATGGAACAGAGCTGTACATGTAACATGGAATCAGAGCAGAGTCTGTGTATGGAACAGAGCTTACATGTAACATGGAATCAGAGCAGTGTCTGTGTATGGAACAGAGCTGTACATGTAACATGGAATCAGAGCAGAGTCTGTGTATGGAACAGAGCTGTACATGTAACATGGAATCAGAGCAGACTCTGTGTATGGAACAGAGCTGTACATGTAACATGGAATCAGAGCAGAGTCTGTGTATGGAACAGAGCTGTACATGTAACATGGAATCAGAGCAGAGTCTGTGTATGGAACAGAGCTGTACATGTAACATGGAATCAGAGCAGAGTCTGTGTATGGAACAGAGCTGTACATGTAACATGGAATCAGAGCTGAGTCTGTGTATGGAACAGAGCTGTACATGTAACATGGAATCAGAGCAGAGTCTGTGTATGAAACAGAGCTGTACATGTAACATGGAATCAGAGCTGAGTCTGTGTATGAAACAGAGCTGTACATGTAACATGGAATCAGAGCTGAGTCTGTGTATGAAACAGAGCTGTACATGTAACATGGAATCAGAGCAGAGTCTGTGTATGGAACAGAGCTGTACATGTAACATGGAATCAGAGCAGAGTCTGTGTATGAACAGAGCTGTACATGTAACATGGAATCAGAGCTGAGTCTGTGTATGGAACAGAGCTGTACATGTAACATGGAATCAGAGCAGAGTCTGTGTATGGAACAGAGCTGTACATGTAACATGGAATCAGAGCAGAGTCTGTGTATGGAACAAGCTGTACATGTAACATGGAATCAGAGCAGAGTCTGTGTATGGAACAGAGCTGTACATGTAACATGGAATCAGAGCAGAGTCTGTGTATGGAACAGAGCTGTACATGTAACATGGAATCAGAGCAGAGTCTGTGTATGGAACAGAGCTGTACATGTAACATGGAATCAGAGCAGAGTCTGTGTATGGAACAGAGCTGTACATGTAACATGGAATCAGAGCAGAGTCTGTGTATGGAACAGAGCTGTACATGTAACATGGAATCAGAGCAGAGTCTGTGTATGGAATAGAGCTGTACATGTAACATGGAATCAGAGCAGTGTCTGTGTATGGAACAGAGCTGTACATGTAACATGGAATCAGAGCAGAGTCTGTGTATGGAACAGAGCTGTACATGTAACATGGAATCAGAGCTGAGTCTGTGTATGGAACAGCTGTACATGTAACATGGAATCAGAGCAGAGTCTGTGTATGGAACAGAGCTGTACATGTAACATGGAATCAGAGCAGAGTCTGTGTATGAAACCGAGCTGTACATGTAACATGGAATCAGAGCAGAGTCTGTGTATGGAACAGAGCTGTACATGTAACATGGAATCAGAGCAGTGTCTGTGTATGGAACAGAGCTGTACATGTAACATGGAATCAGAGCAGAGTCTGTGTATGGAATAGAGCTGTACATGTAACATGGAATCAGAGCAGTGTCTGTGTATGGAACAGAGCTGTACATGTAACATGGAATCAGAGCAGAGTCTGTGTATGGACAGAGCTGTACATGTAACATGGAATCAGAGCTGAGTCTGTGTATGGAACAGAGCTGTACATGTAACATGGAATCAGAGCAGAGTCTGTGTATGAAACAGAGCTGTACATGTAACATGGAATCAGAGCAGAGTCTGTGTATGAAACCGAGCTGTACATGTAACATGGAATCAGAGCAGAGTCTGTGTATGGAACAGAGCTGTACATGTAACATGGAATCAGAGCAGTGTCTGTGTATGGAACAGAGCTGTACATGTAACATGGAATCAGAGCAGAGTCTGTGTATGAAACCGAGCTGTACATGTAACATGGAATCAGAGCTGAGTCTGTGTATAAAACAGATCTGTACATGTAACATGGAATCAGAGCTGAGTCTGTGTATGTAAACAGAGCTGTACATGTAACATGGAATCAGAGCAGAGTCTGTGTATGGAACAGAGCTGTACATGTAACATGGAATCAGAGCAGAGTCTGTGTATGGAACAGAGCTGTACATGTAACATGGAATCAGAGCAGACTCTGTGTATGGAACAGAGCTGTACATGTAACATGGAATCAGAGCAGAGTCTGTGTATGAAACAGAGCTGTACATGTAACATGGAATCAGAGCAGAGTCTGTGTATGGAACAGAGCTGTACATGTAACATGGAATCAGAGCAGAGTCTGTGTATGGAACAGCTGTACATGTAACATGGAATCAGAGCAGAGTCTGTGTATGGAACAGAGCTGTACATGTAACATGGAATCAGAGCAGACTCTGTGTATGGAACAGAGCTGTACATGTAACATGGAATCAGAGCAGAGTCTGTGTATGAAACAGAGCTGTACATGTAACATGGAATCAGAGCTGAGTCTGTGTATGGAACAGAGCTGTACATGTAACATGGAATCAGAGCAGACTCTGTGTATGGAACAGAGCTGTACATGTAACATGGAATCAGAGCAGACTCTGTGTATGGAACAGAGCTGTACATGTAACATGGAATCAGAGCAGAGTCTGTGTATGGAACAGAGCTGTACATGTAACATGGAATCAGAGCAGTGTCTGTGTATGGAACAGAGCTGTACATGTAACATGGAATCAGAGCAGAGTCTGTGTATGGAACAGAGCTGTACATGTAACATGGAATCAGAGCTGAGTCTGTGTATGGAACAGAGCTGTACATGTAACATGGAATCAGAGCAGAGTCTGTGTATGGAACAGAGCTGTACATGTAACATGGAATCAGAGCAGAGTCTGTGTATGGAACAGAGCTGTACATGTAACATGGAATCAGAGCAGAGTCTGTGTATGGAACAGAGCTGTACATGTAACATGGAATCAGAGCAGAGTCTGTGTATGAAACAGAGCTGTACATGTAACATGGAATCAGAGCAGAGTCTGTGTATGAAACAGAGCTGTACATGTAACATGGAATCAGAGCAGAGTCTGTGTATGAACAGAGCTGTACATGTAACATGGAATCAGAGCAGAGTCTGTGTATGAACAGAGCTGTACATGTAACATGGAATCAGAGCAGAGTCTGTGTATGGAACAGAGCTGTACATGTAACATGGAATCAGAGCAGAGTCTGTGTATGGAACAGAGCTGTACATGTAACATGGAATCAGAGCAGACTCTGTGTATGGAACAGAGCTGTACATGTAACATGGAATCAGAGCAGAGTCTGTGTATGAAACAGAGCTGTACATGTAACATGGAATCAGAGCTGAGTCTGTGTATGGAACAGAGCTGTACATGTAACATGGAATCAGAGCAGAGTCTGTGTATGGAACAGAGCTGTACATGTAACATGGAATCAGAGCAGACTCTGTGTATGGAACAGAGCTGTACATGTAACATGGAATCAGAGCAGAGTCTGTGTATGAAACAGAGCTGTACATGTAACATGGAATCAGAGCTGAGTCTGTGTATGGAACAGAGCTGTACATGTAACATGGAATCAGAGCAGACTCTGTGTATGGAACAGAGCTGTACATGTAACATGGAATCAGAGCAGACTCTGTGTATGAAACAGAGCTGTACATGTAACATGGAATCAGAGCAGAGTCTGTGTATGGAACAGAGCTGTACATGTAACATGGAATCAGAGCAGTGTCTGTGTATGGAACAGAGCTGTACATGTAACATGGAATCAGAGCAGTGTCTGTGTATGGAACAGAGCTGTACATGTAACATGGAATCAGAGCAGTGTCTGTGTATGGAACAGAGCTGTACATGTAACATGGAATCAGAGCAGAGTCTGTGTATGGAACAGAGCTGTACATGTAACATGGAATCAGAGCTGAGTCTGTGTATGGAACAGCTGTACATGTAACATGGAATCAGAGCAGACTCTGTGTATGGAACAGAGCTGTACATGTAACATGGAATCAGAGCAGAGTCTGTGTATGGAACAGAGCTGTACATGTAACATGGAATCAGAGCAGAGTCTGTGTATGGAACAGCTGTACATGTAACATGGAATCAGAGCAGAGTCTGTGTATGGAAACAGAGCTGTACATGTAACATGGAATCAGAGCAGACTCTGTGTATGGAACAGAGCTGTACATGTAACATGGAATCAAAGCAGAGTCTGTGTATGAAACAGAGCTGTACATGTAACATGGAATCAGAGCAGAGTCTGTGTATGAAACCGAGCTGTACATGTAACATGGAATCAGAGCAGAGTCTGTGTATGGAACAGAGCTGTACATGTAACATGGAATCAGAGCAGTGTCTGTGTATGGAACAGAGCTGTACATGTAACATGGAATCAGAGCAGAGTCTGTGTATGAAACCGAGCTGTACATGTAACATGGAATCAGAGCTGAGTCTGTGTATAAAACAGATCTGTACATGTAACATGGAATCAGAGCTGAGTCTGTGTATGAAACAGAGCTGTACATGTAACATGGAATCAGAGCAGAGTCTGTGTATGAACAGAGCTGTACATGTAACATGGAATCAGAGCAGAGTCTGTGTATGGAACAGAGCTGTACATGTAACATGGAATCAGAGCAGACTCTGTGTATGGAACAGAGCTGTACATGTAACATGGAATCAGAGCAGAGTCTGTGTATGAAACAGAGCTGTACATGTAACATGGAATCAGAGCAGAGTCTGTGTATGGAACAGAGCTGTACATGTAACATGGAATCAGAGCAGAGTCTGTGTATGGAACAGCTGTACATGTAACATGGAATCAGAGCAGAGTCTGTGTATGGAACAGAGCTGTACATGTAACATGGAATCAGAGCAGACTCTGTGTATGGAACAGAGCTGTACATGTAACATGGAATCAGAGCAGAGTCTGTGTATGAAACAGAGCTGTACATGTAACATGGAATCAGAGCTGAGTCTGTGTATGGAACAGAGCTGTACATGTAACATGGAATCAGAGCAGACTCTGTGTATGGAACAGAGCTGTACATGTAACATGGAATCAGAGCAGACTCTGTGTATGGAACAGAGCTGTACATGTAACATGGAATCAGAGCAGAGTCTGTGTATGGAACAGAGCTGTACATGTAACATGGAATCAGAGCAGTGTCTGTGTATGGAACAGAGCTGTACATGTAACATGGAATCAGAGCAGAGTCTGTGTATGGAACAGAGCTGTACATGTAACATGGAATCAGAGCAGTGTCTGTGTATGGAACAGAGCTGTACATGTAACATGGAATCAGAGCTGAGTCTGTGTATGGAACAGAGCTGTACATGTAACATGGAATCAGAGCAGAGTCTGTGTATGGAACAGAGCTGTACATGTAACATGGAATCAGAGCAGACTCTGTGTATGGAACAGAGCTGTACATGTAACATGGAATCAAAGCAGAGTCTGTGTATGAAACAGAGCTGTACATGTAACATGGAATCAGAGCAGAGTCTGTGTATGAACCGAGCTGTACATGTAACATGGAATCAGAGCAGAGTCTGTGTATGGAACAGAGCTGTACATGTAACATGGAATCAGAGCAGAGTCTGTGTATGGAACAGAGCTGTACATGTAACATGGAATCAGAGCAGAGTCTGTGTATGGAACAGAGCTGTACATGTAACATGGAATCAGAGCAGAGTCTGTGTATGGAACAGCTGTACATGTAACATGGAATCAGAGCAGAGTCTGTGTATGGAACAGAGCTGTACATGTAACATGGAATCAGAGCTGAGTCTGTGTATGGAACAGAGCTGTACATGTAACATGGAATCAGAGCAGAGTCTGTGTATGAAACAGAGCTGTACATGTAACATGGAATCAGAGCTGAGTCTGTGTATGGAACAGAGCTGTACATGTAACATGGAATCAGAGCAGACTCTGTGTATGGAACAGAGCTGTACATGTAACATGGAATCAGAGCAGACTCTGTGTATGAAACAGAGCTGTACATGTAACATGGAATCAGAGCAGAGTCTGTGTATGGAACAGAGCTGTACATGTAACATGGAATCAGAGCAGTGTCTGTGTATGGAACAGAGCTGTACATGTAACATGGAATCAGAGCAGAGTCCTGTGTATGGAATAGAGCTGTACATGTAACATGGAATCAGAGCAGTGTCTGTGTATGGAACAGAGCTGTACATGTAACATGGAATCAGAGCTGAGTCAGTGTATGGAATAGAGCTGTACATGTAACATGGAATCAGAGCAGTGTCTGTGTATGGAACAGAGCTGTACATGTAACATGGAATCAGAGCAGACTCTGTGTATGAAACAGAGCTGTACATGTAACATGGAATCAGAGCAGAGTCTGTGTATGAAACCGAGCTGTACATGTAACATGGAATCAGAGCTGAGTCTGTGTATAAAACAGATCTGTACATGTAACATGGAATCAGAGCTGAGTCTGTGTATGAAACAGAGCTGTACATGTAACATGGAATCAGAGCAGAGTCTGTGTATGGAACAGAGCTGTACATGTAACATGGAATCAGAGCAGAGTCTGTGTATGGAACAGAGCTGTACATGTAACATGGAATCAGAGCAGACTCTGTGTATGGAACAGAGCTGTACATGTAACATGGAATCAGAGCAGAGTCTGTGTATGAAACAGAGCTGTACATGTAACATGGAATCAGAGCAGAGTCTGTGTATGGAACAGAGCTGTACATGTAACATGGAATCAGAGCAGAGTCTGTGTATGGAACAGCTGTACATGTAACATGGAATCAGAGCAGAGTCTGTGTATGGAACAGAGCTGTACATGTAACATGGAATCAGAGCAGACTCTGTGTATGGAACAGAGCTGTACATGTAACATGGAATCAGAGCAGAGTCTGTGTATGAAACAGAGCTGTACATGTAACATGGAATCAGAGCAGAGTCTGTGTATGGAACAGAGCTGTACATGTAACATGGAATCAGAGCAGACTCTGTGTATGGAACAGAGCTGTACATGTAACATGGAATCAGAGCAGACTCTGTGTATGGAACAGAGCTGTACATGTAACATGGAATCAGAGCAGAGTCTGTGTATGGAACAGAGCTGTACATGTAACATGGAATCAGAGCAGTGTCTGTGTATGGAACAGAGCTGTACATGTAACATGGAATCAGAGCAGTGTCTGTGTATGGAACAGAGCTGTACATGTAACATGGAATCAGAGCAGAGTCTGTGTATGGAACAGAGCTGTACATGTAACATGGAATCAGAGCTGAGTCTGTGTATGGAACAGCTGTACATGTAACATGGAATCAGAGCAGAGTCTGTGTATGGAACAGAGCTGTACATGTAACATGGAATCAGAGCAGACTCTGTGTATGGAACAGAGCTGTACATGTAACATGGAATCAAAGCAGAGTCTGTGTATGAAACAGAGCTGTACATGTAACATGGAATCAGAGCAGAGTCTGTGTATGAAACAGAGCTGTACATGTAACATGGAATCAGAGCAGAGTCTGTGTATGGAACAGAGCTGTACATGTAACATGGAATCAGAGCAGTGTCTGTGTATGGAACAGAGCTGTACATGTAACATGGAATCAGAGCAGAGTCTGTGTATGGAACAGAGCTGTACATGTAACATGGAATCAGAGCAGACTCTGTGTATGGAACAGAGCTGTACATGTAACATGGAATCAGAGCAGAGTCTGTGTATGAAACAGAGCTGTACATGTAACATGGAATCAGAGCTGAGTCTGTGTATGGAACAGAGCTGTACATGTAACATGGAATCAGAGCAGAGTCTGTGTATGGAACAGAGCTGTACATGTAACATGGAATCAGAGCAGACTCTGTGTATGGAACAGAGCTGTACATGTAACATGGAATCAGAGCAGAGTCTGTGTATGAAACAGAGCTGTACATGTAACATGGAATCAGAGCTGAGTCTGTGTATGGAACAGAGCTGTACATGTAACATGGAATCAGAGCAGACTCTGTGTATGGAACAGAGCTGTACATGTAACATGGAATCAGAGCAGACTCTGTGTATGAAACAGAGCTGTACATGTAACATGGAATCAGAGCAGAGTCTGTGTATGGAACAGAGCTGTACATGTAACATGGAATCAGAGCAGTGTCTGTGTATGGAACAGAGCTGTACATGTAACATGGAATCAGAGCAGAGTCTGTGTATGGAATAGAGCTGTACATGTAACATGGAATCAGAGCAGTGTCTGTGTATGGAACAGAGCTGTACATGTAACATGGAATCAGAGCAGAGTCTGTGTATGGAACAGAGCTGTACATGTAACATGGAATCAGAGCTGAGTCTGTGTATGGAACAGCTGTACATGTAACATGGAATCAGAGCAGAGTCTGTGTATGGAACAGAGCTGTACATGTAACATGGAATCAGAGCAGACTCTGTGTATGGAACAGAGCTGTACATGTAACATGGAATCAAAGCAGAGTCTGTGTATGAAACAGAGCTGTACATGTAACATGGAATCAGAGCAGAGTCTGTGTATGAAACCGAGCTGTACATGTAACATGGAATCAGAGCAGAGTCTGTGTATGAAACAGAGCTGTACATGTAACATGGAATCAGAGCAGTGTCTGTGTATGGAACAGAGCTGTACATGTAACATGGAATCAGAGCAGAGTCTGTGTATGAAACCGAGCTGTACATGTAACATGGAATCAGAGCTGAGTCTGTGTATAAAACAGATCTGTACATGTAACATGGAATCAGAGCTGAGTCTGTGTATGAAACAGAGCTGTACATGTAACATGGAATCAGAGCAGAGTCTGTGTATGAAACAGAGCTGTACATGTAACATGGAATCAGAGCAGAGTCTGTGTATGGAACAGAGCTGTACATGTAACATGGAATCAGAGCAGACTCTGTGTATGGAACAGAGCTGTACATGTAACATGGAATCAGAGCAGAGTCTGTGTATGAAACAGAGCTGTACATGTAACATGGAATCAGAGCAGAGTCTGTGTATGGAACAGAGCTGTACATGTAACATGGAATCAGAGCAGAGTCTGTGTATGGAACAGCTGTACATGTAACATGGAATCAGAGCAGAGTCTGTGTATGGAACAGAGCTGTACATGTAACATGGAATCAGAGCAGACTCTGTGTATGGAACAGAGCTGTACATGTAACATGGAATCAGAGCAGAGTCTGTGTATGAAACAGAGCTGTACATGTAACATGGAATCAGAGCTGAGTCTGTGTATGGAACAGAGCTGTACATGTAACATGGAATCAGAGCAGACTCTGTGTATGGAACAGAGCTGTACATGTAACATGGAATCAGAGCAGACTCTGTGTATGAAACAGAGCTGTACATGTAACATGGAATCAGAACAGAGTCTGTGTATGGAACAGAGCTGTACATGTAACATGGAATCAGAGCAGTGTCTGTGTATGGAACAGAGCTGTACATGTAACATGGAATCAGAGCAGAGTCTGTGTATGGAATAGAGCTGTACATGTAACATGGAATCAGAGCAGTGTCTGTGTATGGAACAGAGCTGTACATGTAACATGGAATCAGAGCTGAGTCTGTGTATGGAATAGAGCTGTACATGTAACATGGAATCAGAGCAGTGTCTGTGTATGGAACAGAGCTGTACATGTAACATGGAATCAGAGCAGACTCTGTGTATGAAACAGAGCTGTACATGTAACATGGAATCAGAGCAGAGTCTGTGTATGGAACAGAGCTGTACATGTAACATGGAATCAGAGCAGTGTCTGTGTATGGAACAGAGCTGTACATGTAACATGGAATCAGAGCAGAGTCTGTGTATGAAACCGAGCTGTACATGTAACATGGAATCAGAGCTGAGTCTGTGTATGGAACAGAGCTGTACATGTAACATGGAATCAGAGCTGAGTCTGTGTATGGAACAGAGCTGTACATGTAACATGGAATCAGAGCAGAGTCTGTGTATGGAACAGAGCTGTACATGTAACATGGAATCAGAGCAGAGTCTGTGTATGGAACAGCTGTACATGTAACATGGAATCAGAGCAGAGTCTGTGTATGGAACAGAGCTGTACATGTAACATGGAATCAGAGCAGAGTCTGTGTATGGAACAGAGCTGTACATGTAACATGGAATCAGAGCAGAGTCTGTGTATGGAACAGAGCTGTACATGTAACATGGAATCAGAGCAGAGTCTGTGTATGAAACAGAGCTGTACATGTAACATGGAATCAGAGCAGAGTCTGTGTATGAAACAGAGCTGTACATGTAACATGGAATCAGAGCAGAGTCTGTGTATGGAACAGAGCTGTACATGTAACATGGAATCAGAGCAGAGTCTGTGTATGAAACAGAGCTGTACATGTAACATGGAATCAGAGCAGAGTCTGTGTATGAAACAGAGCTGTACATGTAACATGGAATCAGAGCAGACTCTGTGTATGTAACAGAGCTGTACATGTAACATGGAATCAGAGCAGAGTCTGTGTATGTAACAGAGCTGTACATGTAACATGGAATCAGAGCTGAGTCTGTGTATGAAACAGAGCTGTACATGTAACATGGAATCAGAGCAGTGTCTGTGTATGAAACAGAGCTGTACATGTAACATGGAATCAGAGCAGAGTCTGTGTATGGAACAGAGCTGTACATGTAACATGGAATCAGAGCAGAGTCTGTGTATGGAACAGAGCTGTACATGTAACATGGAATCAGAGCTGAGTCTGTGTATGGAACAGAGCTGTACATGTAACATGGAATCAGAGCAGAGTCTGTGTATGGAACAGAGCTGTACATGTAACATGGAATCAGAGCAGAGTCTGTGTATGGAACAGCTGTACATGTAACATGGAATCAGAGCTGAGTCTGTTTATGGAACAGAGCTGTACATGTAACATGGAATCAGAGCAGAGTCTGTGTATGGAACAGAGCTGTACATGTAACATGGAATCAGAGCAGAGTCTGTGTATGGAACAGAGCTGTACATGTAACATGGAATCAGAGCAGAGTCTGTGTATGAAACAGAGCTGTACATGTAACATGGAATCAGAGCAGAGTCTGTGTATGAAACAGAGCTGTACATGTAACATGGAATCAGAGCTGAGTCTGTGTATGGAACAGATCTGTACATGTAACATGGAATCAGAGCAGAGTCTGTGTATGGAACAGATCTGTACATGTAACATGGAATCAGAGCAGTGTCTGTGTATGGAACAGAGCTGTACATGTAACATGGAATCAGAGCAGAGTCTGTGTATGGAACAGAGCTGTACATGTAACATGGAATCAAAGCAGAGTCTGTGTATGGAACAGAGCTGTACATGTAACATGGAATCAGAGCAGAGTCTGTGTATTGAACAGAGCTGTACATGTAACATGGAATCAGAGCTGAGTCTGTGTATGGAACAGAGCTGTACATGTAACATGGAATCAGAGCAGAGTCTGTGTATGGAACAGAGCTGTACATGTAACATGGAATCAGAGCACAGTCTGTGTATGAAACAGAGCTGTACATGTAACATGGAATCAGAGCAGAGTCTGTGTATGGAACAGAGCTGTACATGTAACATGGAATCAGAGCAGAGTCTGTGTATGGAACAGCTGTACATGTAACATGGAATCAGAGCAGAGTCTGTGTATGGAACAGAGCTGTACATGTAACATGGAATCAGAGCTGAGTCTGTGTATGAAACAGAGCTGTACATATAACATGGAATCAGAGCAGAGTCTGTGTATGGAACAGAGCTGTACATGTAACATGGAATCAGAGCTGAGTCTGTGTATGGAACAGAGCTGTACATGTAACATGGAATCAGAGCAGAGTCTGTGTATGGAACAGAGCTGTACATGTAACATGGAATCAGAGCAGAGTCTGTGTATGGAACAGAGCTGTACATATAACATGGAATCAGAGCAGAGTCTGTGTATGGAACAGAGCTGTACATGTAACATGGAATCAGAGCAGAGTCTGTGTATGGAACAGAGCTGTACATGTAACATGGAATCAGAGCAGAGTCTGTGTATGGAACAGAGCTGTACATGTAACATGGAATCAGAGCAGAGTCTGTGTATGGAACAGAGCTGTACATGTAACATGGAATCAGAGCTGAGTCTGTGTATGAAACAGAGCTGTACATGTAACATGGAATCAGAGCAGAGTCTGTGTATGAAACAGAGCTGTACATGTAACATGGAATCAGAGCTGAGTCTGTGTATGAAACAGAGCTGTACATGTAACATGGAATCAGAGCAGACTCTGTGTATGGAACAGAGCTGTACATGTAACATGGAATCAGAGCTGAGTCTGTGTATGAAACAGAGCTGTACATGTAACATGGAATCAGAGCAGAGTCTGTGTATGGAACAGAGCTGTACATGTAACATGGAATCAGAGCAGAGTCTGTGTATGAAACCGAGCTGTACATGTAACATGGAATCAGAGCTGAGTCTGTGTATGGAACAGAGCTGTACATGTAACATGGAATCAGAGCTGAGTCTGTGTATGGAACAGAGCTGTACATGTAACATGGAATCAGAGCAGAGTCTGTGTATGGAACAGAGCTGTACATGTAACATGGAATCAGAGCAGAGTCTGTGTATGGAACAGCTGTACATGTAACATGGAATCAGAGCAGAGTCTGTGTATGGAACAGAGCTGTACATGTAACATGGAATCAGAGCAGAGTCTGTGTATGGAACAGAGCTGTACATGTAACATGGAATCAGAGCAGAGTCTGTGTATGGAACAGAGCTGTACATGTAACATGGAATCAGAGCAGAGTCTGTGTATGAAACAGAGCTGTACATGTAACATGGAATCAGAGCAGAGTCTGTGTATGAAACAGAGCTGTACATGTAACATGGAATCAGAGCAGAGTCTGTGTATGGAACAGAGCTGTACATGTAACATGGAATCAGAGCAGAGTCTGTGTATGAAACAGAGCTGTACATGTAACATGGAATCAGAGCAGAGTCTGTGTATGAAACAGAGCTGTACATGTAACATGGAATCAGAGCAGACTCTGTGTATGTAACAGAGCTGTACATGTAACATGGAATCAGAGCAGAGTCTGTGTATGTAACAGAGCTGTACATGTAACATGGAATCAGAGCTGAGTCTGTGTATGAAACAGAGCTGTACATGTAACATGGAATCAGAGCAGTGTCTGTGTATGAAACAGAGCTGTACATGTAACATGGAATCAGAGCAGAGTCTGTGTATGGAACAGAGCTGTACATGTAACATGGAATCAGAGCAGAGTCTGTGTATGGAACAGAGCTGTACATGTAACATGGAATCAGAGCTGAGTCTGTGTATGGAACAGAGCTGTACATGTAACATGGAATCAGAGCAGAGTCTGTGTATGGAACAGAGCTGTACATGTAACATGGAATCAGAGCAGAGTCTGTGTATGGAACAGCTGTACATGTAACATGGAATCAGAGCTGAGTCTGTTTATGGAACAGAGCTGTACATGTAACATGGAATCAGAGCAGAGTCTGTGTATGGAACAGAGCTGTACATGTAACATGGAATCAGAGCAGAGTCTGTGTATGGAACAGAGCTGTACATGTAACATGGAATCAGAGCAGAGTCTGTGTATGAAACAGAGCTGTACATGTAACATGGAATCAGAGCAGAGTCTGTGTATGAAACAGAGCTGTACATGTAACATGGAATCAGAGCAGAGTCTGTGTATGGAACAGATCTGTACATGTAACATGGAATCAGAGCAGAGTCTGTGTATGGAACAGATCTGTACATGTAACATGGAATCAGAGCAGTGTCTGTGTATGGAACAGAGCTGTACATGTAACATGGAATCAGAGCAGAGTCTGTGTATGGAACAGAGCTGTACATGTAACATGGAATCAAAGCAGAGTCTGTGTATGGAACAGAGCTGTACATGTAACATGGAATCAGAGCAGAGTCTGTGTATTGAACAGAGCTGTACATGTAACATGGAATCAGAGCTGAGTCTGTGTATGGAACAGAGCTGTACATGTAACATGGAATCAGAGCAGAGTCTGTGTATGGAACAGAGCTGTACATGTAACATGGAATCAGAGCACAGTCTGTGTATGAAACAGAGCTGTACATGTAACATGGAATCAGAGCAGAGTCTGTGTATGGAACAGAGCTGTACATGTAACATGGAATCAGAGCAGAGTCTGTGTATGGAACAGCTGTACATGTAACATGGAATCAGAGCAGAGTCTGTGTATGGAACAGAGCTGTACATGTAACATGGAATCAGAGCTGAGTCTGTGTATGAAACAGAGCTGTACATATAACATGGAATCAGAGCAGAGTCTGTGTATGGAACAGAGCTGTACATGTAACATGGAATCAGAGCAGAGTCTGTGTATGGAACAGAGCTGTACATGTAACATGGAATCAGAGCAGAGTCTGTGTATGGAACAGAGCTGTACATGTAACATGGAATCAGAGCAGAGTCTGTGTATGGAACAGAGCTGTACATATAACATGGAATCAGAGCAGAGTCTGTGTATGGAACAGAGCTGTACATGTAACATGGAATCAGAGCAGAGTCTGTGTATGGAACAGAGCTGTACATGTAACATGGAATCAGAGCAGAGTCTGTGTATGGAACAGAGCTGTACATGTAACATGGAATCAGAGCAGAGTCTGTGTATGGAACAGAGCTGTACATGTAACATGGAATCAGAGCTGAGTCTGTGTATGAAACAGAGCTGTACATGTAACATGGAATCAGAGCAGAGTCTGTGTATGAAACAGAGCTGTACATGTAACATGGAATCAGAGCTGAGTCTGTGTATGAAACAGAGCTGTACATGTAACATGGAATCAGAGCAGACTCTGTGTATGGAACAGAGCTGTACATGTAACATGGAATCAGAGCTGAGTCTGTGTATGAAACAGAGCTGTACATGTAACATGGAATCAGAGCAGAGTCTGTGTATGGAACAGAGCTGTACATGTAACATGGAATCAGAGCAGAGTCTGTGTATGGAACAGAGCTGTACATGTAACATGGAATCAGAGCTGAGTCTGTGTATGAAACAGAGCTGTACATATAACATGGAATCAGAGCAGAGTCTGTGTATGGAACAGAGCTGTACATGTAACATGGAATCAGAGCTGAGTCTGTGTATGGAACAGAGCTGTACATGTAACATGGAATCAGAGCAGAGTCTGTGTATGGAATAGAGCTGTACATGTAACATGGAATCAGAGCAGAGTCTGTGTATGGAACAGAGCTGTACATATAACATGGAATCAGAGCAGAGTCTGTGTATGGAACAGAGCTGTACATGTAACATGGAATCAGAGCAGAGTCTGTGTATGGAACAGAGCTGTACATGTAACATGGAATCAGAGCAGAGTCTGTGTATGGAACAGAGCTGTACATGTAACATGGAATCAGAGCAGAGTCTGTGTATGGAACAGAGCTGTACATGTAACATGGAATCACAGCTGAGTCTGTGTATGAAACAGAGCTGTACATGTAACATGGAATCAGAGCAGAGTCTGTGTATGAAACAGAGCTGTACATGTAACATGGAATCAGAGCTGAGTCTGTGTATGAAACAGAGCTGTACATGTAACATGGAATCAGAGCTGAGTCTGTGTATGAAACAGAGCTGTACATGTAACATGGAATCAGAGCAGAGTCTGTGTATGGAACAGAGCTGTACATGTAACATGGAATCAGAGCAGAGTCTGTGTATGAAACAGAGCTGTACATGTTTCATGGAATCAGAGCTGAGTCTGTGTATGGAACAGAGCTGTACATGTAACATGGAATCAGAGCAGAGTCTGTGTATGGAACAGAGCTGTACATGTAACATGGAATCAGAGCAGAGTCTGTGTATGGAACAGAGCTGTACATGTAACATGGAATCAGAGCAGAGTCTGTGTATGAAACAGAGCTGTACATGTAACATGGAATCAGAGCTGAGTCTGTGTATGGAACAGAGCTGTACATGTAACATGGAATAAGAGCAGAGTCTGTGTATGGAACAGAGCTGTACATGTAACATGGAATCAGAGCAGAGTCTGTGTATGGAACAGCTGTACATGTAACATGGAATCAGAGCAGAGTCTGTGTATGGAACAGAGCTGTACATGTAACATGGAATCAGAGCAGAGTCTGTGTATGGAACAGAGCTGTACATGTAACATGGAATCAGAGCAGACTCTGTGTATGGAACAGAGCTGTACATGTAACATGGAATCAGAGCAGAGTCTGTGTATGGAACAGAGCTGTACATGTAACATGGAATCAGAGCAGAGTCTGTGTATGGAACAGAGCTGTACATGTAACATGGAATCAGAGCAGAGTCTGTGTATGGAACAGAGCTGTACATGTAACATGGAATCAGAGCTGAGTCTGTGTATGAAACAGAGCTGTACATGTAACATGGAATCAGAGCAGAGTCTGTGTATGAAACAGAGCTGTACATGTAACATGGAATCAGAGCTGAGTCTGTGTATGAAACAGAGCTGTACATGTAACATGGAATCAGAGCTGAGTCTGTGTATGAAACAGAGCTGTACATGTAACATGGAATCAGAGCAGAGTCTGTGTATGGAACAGAGCTGTACATGTAACATGGAATCAGAGCAGAGTCTGTGTATGGAACAGAGCTGTACATATAACATGGAATCAGAGCAGAGTCTGTGTATGGAACAGAGCTGTACATGTAACATGGAATCAGAGCAGAGTCTGTGTATGGAACAGAGCTGTACATGTAACATGGAATCAGAGCAGAGTCTGTGTATGGAACAGAGCTGTACATGTAACATGGAATCAGAGCAGAGTCTGTGTATGGAACAGAGCTGTACATGTAACATGGAATCACAGCTGAGTCTGTGTATGAAACAGAGCTGTACATGTAACATGGAATCAGAGCAGAGTCTGTGTATGAAACAGAGCTGTACATGTAACATGGAATCAGAGCTGAGTCTGTGTATGAAACAGAGCTGTACATGTAACATGGAATCAGAGCTGAGTCTGTGTATGAAACAGAGCTGTACATGTAACATGGAATCAGAGCAGAGTCTGTGTATGGAACAGAGCTGTACATGTAACATGGAATCAGAGCAGAGTCTGTGTATGAAACAGAGCTGTACATGTTTCATGGAATCAGAGCTGAGTCTGTGTATGGAACAGAGCTGTACATGTAACATGGAATCAGAGCAGAGTCTGTGTATGGAACAGAGCTGTACATGTAACATGGAATCAGAGCAGAGTCTGTGTATGGAACAGAGCTGTACATGTAACATGGAATCAGAGCAGAGTCTGTGTATGAAACAGAGCTGTACATGTAACATGGAATCAGAGCTGAGTCTGTGTATGGAACAGAGCTGTACATGTAACATGGAATAAGAGCAGAGTCTGTGTATGGAACAGAGCTGTACATGTAACATGGAATCAGAGCAGAGTCTGTGTATGGAACAGCTGTACATGTAACATGGAATCAGAGCAGAGTCTGTGTATGGAACAGAGCTGTACATGTAACATGGAATCAGAGCAGAGTCTGTGTATGGAACAGAGCTGTACATGTAACATGGAATCAGAGCAGACTCTGTGTATGGAACAGAGCTGTACATGTAACATGGAATCAGAGCAGAGTCTGTGTATGGAACAGAGCTGTACATGTAACATGGAATCAGAGCAGAGTCTGTGTATGGAACAGAGCTGTACATGTAACATGGAATCAGAGCAGAGTCTGTGTATGGAACAGAGCTGTACATGTAACATGGAATCAGAGCTGAGTCTGTGTATGAAACAGAGCTGTACATGTAACATGGAATCAGAGCAGAGTCTGTGTATGAAACAGAGCTGTACATGTAACATGGAATCAGAGCTGAGTCTGTGTATGAAACAGAGCTGTACATGTAACATGGAATCAGAGCTGAGTCTGTGTATGAAACAGAGCTGTACATGTAACATGGAATCAGAGCAGAGTCTGTGTATGGAACAGAGCTGTACATGTAACATGGAATCAGAGCAGAGTCTGTGTATGAAACAGAGCTGTACATGTAACATGGAATCAGAGCTGAGTCTGTGTATGGAACAGAGCTGTACATGTAACATGGAATCAGAGCAGAGTCTGTGTATGGAACAGAGCTGTACATGTAACATGGAATCAGAGCAGAGTCTGTGTATGGAACAGCTGTACATGTAACATGGAATCAGAGCAGAGTCTGTGTATGGAACAGAGCTGTACATGTAACATGGAATCAGAGCAGAGTCTGTGTATGGAACAGAGCTGTACATGTAACATGGAATCAGAGCAGAGTCTGTGTATGGAACAGAGCTGTACATGTAACATGGAATCAGAGCAGAGTCTGTGTATGGAACAGAGCTGTACATGTAACATGGAATCAGAGCAGAGTCTGTGTATGGAACAGAGCTGTACATGTAACATGGAATCAGAGCAGAGTCTGTGTATGGAACAGAGCTGTACATGTAACATGGAATCAGAGCAGTGTCTGTGTATGGAACAGAGCTGTACATGTAACATGGAATCAGAGCAGAGTCTGTGTATGGAACAGAGCTGTACATGTAACATGGAATCAAGGGATTGTATCTGTGCCTTTAGCAAACTTTAGCAGACTTCTGATATCTCATAGTGACACATCAAAGGTGTCCAAGCACCCCCTGTATTATGGTGGGATCAGAGGTTCGGGAAAAAATACACTTAAAGAGGGCCTTCCATCAGTTTTAACTTGCTAAAATCATTACCTCACACAGTATCCAATTTTAGGAGATGTCATCGCACTCTTTTTTTATACTGATCCTCTCCTCCGTTGCGGTGCTGTGCCCCACATTTGGTTTTATCGCCGTGTATGTTAATCAGTAGGACACCCAATCTGAACGGGGGCACAGTGCTGCAACAGAGATTAGGACATCTCCTAATCTTGGGCTACTGCGTGAGGTAGTGATTTCAAGCAAAAATTTATGAGAGGTCTCTCTAACACGACTTAGGTGCAAAAAGATAATTTACTAAACTATCATAAAATATTATATATACAAAGATATACAAAGACATGGCACTTGGCCGACATCCATATTAGGGATCGACCGATTATCGGTTTTACCGATATTATCGGCCGATATTCAGTATTTTGACAGTTATCGGTATCGCATCTATTTTGCCGATATTCCGATAACGTATCGGGAACACAGATCGCGCTGCTCTCAGCACTCTCCGTGTTCCCTCAGCAGCACAGGGGAGAAGGAAGCAGTGTCTCCCTCCCCCTGTGCTGCCGCTGCCGCCAATGAGAGGAAGGAGGAGAAAAGAAGGGGAGGGGTTATGGCCGCTGAGCCACCAATGAAGAGAAATCTCTCATTCATTCATATACAGGAGGCGGGAGCTGGCTGCAGAATCACATAGCCGGCTCCCGACCTCTATGAGCGGTAGCTGCGATCTGCGGTAGTTAACCCCTCAGGTGCCGCGGATCGCAGCTACCGCTCATAGAGGTCGGGAGCCGGCTATGCGATTTCGGGAGCCGGCTATGCGATTCTGCAGCCAGCTCCCGCCTCCTGTATATGAATTAATGAGAGATTTATCTTCATTGGTGGCGCAGTGCGGCCCCCCAGTATTAATCATTGGTGGCGCAGTGCGCCCCCCACCCCAGTATTAAAAACATTGGTGGCGCAGTGCCCCCCCCCCCCAGTTTTACTCATTGGTGGCAGTGGCCACAGGATCCCCTCTCCCCTGCTCCTCCAATCGGAGCCCCAGCAGTGCAAGCCTGGGGCTCCGATCGGTTACCATGGCAGCCAGGACGCTATTGAAGCCCTGCCTGCCATGTTCAGCTCCATGCTTCTGTGTGCACAAAGCACAGAGCAGCAGGGACAGTGTGAGATCCTATTCACCCTGATAGAGATCTATCAGGGTGAATAGGACAAGGGTTCTAGTCCCTAAGGGGGCTAAAAGTTAGTAAAAAAAAAAAACACCAAAATATTAATTATAAATGAAAAATAAAGATTTACAAAAAAAACTACACGTTAACAATAAACATTAATTTTCAGGAGATTTGTATAGGAATTTTTTTTTTTTCAAAAATGAAAATTCCCAGAATATCAGTATAAATTTTAGGCTATCGGCCTGAAAATTCACAAATTATCGGTACTAAAAAATCTATATCGGTCGATCCCTAATCCATATGATACAAAGAGAGGTGATGGTAGCAAGACATCTTACCCTGATGATGTCTTCACTGCTGAGCTCACTGTTCTAAAACTATGGAGTACATTTATTAAGATCGGCATTTTAGACGCTGATCTTAATAAGCCCCTGCGCTGGCGGTGGATCGCCAAAGTTATGTAGAGTCACCGGTCTCTACATAACCAGCATATCCACCATCGATTCTAAATATAAGACCGCTTTCTTGCTGTCTTACATTTAGACCATTTTCTGCTCCTAAACCAGGCGTAGAAAATGATGAATGAGATGGCCTACAGGCCCGTCCCTTCACACACCACACCCCCTTTTTTAGACCCGGCGTGAGTGGGGATTGCAGATTCTGCTGCAACATGGGGTGCGACAGAATCTGCGCTAGATATACACAACAAAAGTGGCATATATCTGTTCGTAACCTCATAAGTGTTTTCTATTCTCCTTGCCCCTCCTAGCCCCACCTAAAGATTAGTACGCATGTACAGTTACTTCATACTGCAGATATGCGTCAGGTATCAGACATCTCTAACTATTTTAATTACAAAGAATTAAAGGGGAAGAACAAATTAAAAACCTTGCTTTACACCCCCACCAATCACTAAAACAAGGATAAAGAAGAGCTCTATCTCTCCTCGCTGCTGAAAACATGCTCGATAAAGAGTTCATGAGCATGTTTTCTGCAGCAAAGAGAGACCGCACTCCAGAATTCTTTCTCCTCATTTTAGCGACTGGTGGGGATCTTAGCACTTGGACACTCACCGATCAAAACCTTTGATATGTCACTATGACATATCAAACCTGTACTTGTTAAAAGTACAGGTACACTTTAAAGCATAACTAACCTTTTAACAAACTCTGCATTATTCAATAGTACAGTGTGTGTAGATGAGGAACAACGCTCTTTTTGGACATTATATAACTTTTATCTGGCATTTTTAGTAGTTTTCATCGGTGCATATTGAATATCTAGTTTATAGTTCTTCCAGAGATGGTGGGAGAAGACTAGCTCCCTTCTACTGCACACAGAAAGTAGAGGAGAGTCTGCTTCCTAACCTTCTCTAACTCATTCAGAAACATCTCCAGGATCATGGAGGACATTACAGAGAAGTACTGACCTGTATGTTTGTGAGAAATTGTCTTGTGCTGAGATATAAACTTTCTGTTCAGCTCTTTGTCTGTATCTGTCTTCTCTGTCTCACTTCTGCTGCTGCTCACTCCCCCCCCCCCCCCCCCCATAGACTTGTATTGATCCTTCAGCAGAGCTGGTCTCATCCTGGATGGTTTTCAAGCATATTTCAAAGTGAACAGCAATTAGCAGAAGTGGTGGTGGTGAACAGGTAAACAGTAGATAACATGAGAAGTAGACATTTCTCACTGATAGGCCATATTACAAAGTTTCTTGTGGTCACTTGTACTATTGATTTATGTAAAGTCGTGGGAGAAGTTAGCGACGTTTTAACAGCTAGCTCAGTTTGGGTTATGTATAGATCTATTTCAAGTTCTCTGCTTGCTGTCATTAAATACTAAATTTCAATGTAATAAGTCCTGTCTCTGTGTGTCCATCACTTGCCCATGATAGCAAGCAGAGATCTTGAAAAACTGTGAGCAATTAATGATTTTACTGGACACATTTAGTATGTCATGACTTTAAAAATTTTCCATGCATTTCAAACAATACCAGAATCAATTTTCTAAGTGCAGTTTTCGGGGCATGGCACTTGTTTGAGTAGCAGCATGAAAGGTTTTACGTCCAGGTTCTGTGAGTTTGGGGTGGGGGGGGGGGTGTGAAAGTGACATCAGTAAGAAAGATCACAGCCTGTTGCTGACATCTCCCGAAACCGGAATTCATACACCTTCAATGTCAGCTGAATGCTCATTCTCCTGACAGCTATCTGAGTCCCCAACACACATAAATGCTTGGCCAAGAGTATATGTGTATTCAATGAGAATAGATGAGAACGCCACTGACAGACACTTCAGGCTGTGGCTTATCTCCCAGGGGGAAAAAAAGGACAGTGTGTTGAAATTTAATGTGCCCGATCCTTTTCTCCCCCGACATCATCAGCTTTTATTGACTTTGTGATATGAGTGTTCAGTGGAATCCACTTGACAAATGATAACATTGTAATACCAATGGGAGTCTAGAAGTATATTGGTATACCGTAATTGCTGATTCTTCAGTAGGAGCACATTGCTGAAACGCTGTCACTTGGGACCATTCCTCTCGACATTTTCTGTGAAGCTGATATCAGAATAATATTTGCAATGGCTTTTATCCCCATTGGAGAAGCTATGAGCAACAGATGATCCAAGCATCAGCTCATGGTTAACAGCCACTGTGTGGCTTCCCCAGCTATAGTTGGGGATATAACTTTTTTGCATTTAAATGCTTTCAGAGGATTATTAGAATAAACACAAGCCCTCAGCAGATTTAGGAGATTTTTGCAGTTACTAAATTAATATTTATACCATGAGAACTCATAAGCTCACAGCTCATGCCAGATCTTGCAGCAATGATATTTTCGGTGCTATTATTTATGTAGTACCAACATATTCTGCAGCAGTGTACTGAGATGGTCATCATCCACATCACTGGCTCTCTTAAATGGGCTCACAATTTAAATGAGATTATCCAGGGTTGGTATAAATGGTCTAGTCTACTTTTTCTCCTGTCCATGGACTGCCTGGTATTGGAGCTCAACCCTATTTACATGAATGGGAACAAACACAGTCCCTGGACAGATGTGGCACTGTTTCTGGAAAAAAGCTGAATCCTTTCTAATCCAGGACAATGTGGCCAGATGGGTTTGTTGGAGAAAATGAAAGTGTCTTATTGATGTGATATAAAGGGGTTAAACTTTGCAGTCAGACAGGAGTTAAAGGGGTTGTCAGAATTCAGAGCTGAACCCGGACATATCCCGGTTTTCACCCCGGCAGCCCTTGTGATATGAGCATCGGAGCCCTCTGCCCTGAATCGCGCATGGCAAATGCATTTTATGGAGTTCCAGTGACGTATCAGGCTCTCCATGGGACTGGCAGGCGGAGGCTTCCGTCCAGCAGCGAGCCTGGTGACGTCACCAGCACTGAGGGGCGGGCTTTAGCGCTGCCCTAGCCTGTAAAATGGCTAGGGCAGCACTAAAGCCGGCCCATCAGAGCCGGTGACGTCACCGAATACACTGCTGGGCAGAAGCCTCTGCCTAGCAGTGTGCCGAGGTAAACAAACAAGCCCTTGCCCTGCGCAATCCAGGGCAAGGCAGAGCATCGGAGCATGAAATGCTCCAATGCTCATATCACAGGGGCTGCCGGGGTGAAAATGTGGGTATTAGAGATGAGCGAATCGAAGTTGACGATGTGGAATTCGATCCGAATTTCAGGAAAAATTTGATTCACACCGAATCTGAATTTTCTCACGCTTTGTGGTAACGAATCGCATTTTCTCCTAAAATGGCTGCTGCACGTGTTAGGACATGGAACAAGGAACGAGGGATCAACCACGATGCCATGCATGCAGCCAATCAGCAGCCAGCCAGTCCCTGTGATGTCACAACCCTATAAATAGCCTCAGCCATCTTGGATTCAGACATTTTCCAGGGTACTTAGTGCAGGGAGAGACTTCAGCAGGAGCTAGGGACAGTGCTAGAAAAGACTTTAAAACTTTTATTTTGCTGTATAGAAGTTCAGGGAAAGGATAGGAATCATTCCACAGTATTGAAGCAGAACAGGGTTCAGTAGGGGAGTTTACAGCCTGGGTAATAGGAACAATCCTATTACACCTTGCTGCACTGACTGCATTTTTTGGATTGTGTTAGTGGGAAAATAAAGGGCTTATTAGCCATTGTGTGGTGAAGTGAGAAAATTACAGCCCTTTTTGGCGTGTATTAGTGGCAAAATAATATATATTTGCCGTTCAGCGATGTATAAGTGGAAAAAAGTAAGGGCCTATTTGCCGTTCAGCAATGCGGTTATATATTCTAAAGCCTTCTTTGGTGTGTATTAAGGGGGGAAAAAAGGGCTTATTAGCCGTGGTGAAGTGAGAAAATTACAGACTTTTTTGGGGTGTTTTAATTCCCTTTTTATTTATTTATTTCATCTAACAGTATGTCAGACAGAGAAGTGCCAGGCCCTGCACAGGGGAATGGCAGAGGCCTAAATGTTTCTGGCGCAGGCACAGGTCGCAGCAGAGTAAGTGGGCATGGCAGCAGGAGTCGCAGCGAGAGGCCTGAGCTCCCGGTGTCATCTAGCAGTCGTGTCTTGACCAGCAACCCAGCGGTTCTTGAATGGTTGACTCAGTCATCCACTTCGTCCCAAGTGACATCAGACACCCCAGCCAAGAGTCAGTGGGACACAACCCTTAGTTGGCATGGCCCGGGAGCAGGCCCTGTGCCATCACCTGTCCTCAGCCTTCCTCTGTCTTTTTCTGTTCCCTCAGCCAGACAAGTATATGCTGTGGGCTCAGCTCCACTATACAGCGAGGACGAGCTACTAGAGGACTGTCAGCAGCTACTGGCCAGCCAAGATGTGGAGGAGACATCCACCGCTTCCTCCGGTAAGCGGGCAAGTAGTGATGAGGAGAGTTGCGTGGGAGCTGGTGTTACGAGCGATAAGACTCCTGACCCAGAGACCATTGAGGAGGACATCCCATCGCCTACTCCTGATGCTGCTGCCACCTCCATACTCTGTCATTGTGCCACTCTGTGGCCTCCTGATGCTGCTGCCACCTCCACACTGTCATTGTGCCACTGTGTGGCCTCCTCCTGATGCTGCTGCTGCTGCCACCTACGCGCTCTGTCATTGTGCCACTCTGTGCTGTGGCCTCCTCATGCTGCTGCTGCCACCTCCACACTGTCATTGTGTCACTCTTCGGTGAGGGAGGGAGACCCACACCGAACGTAGGAGGGAAAGGGGTGAGGGGAAAAGGCCTGGAAACTAGGGAAGGGAGCAGGTCACCTTCTAGAGAAACCCTAATAAAAGTCCTGACTGACTGCAAGTATGAACTGACCCCAGAGGTAGTTGAGTTCATACACAGGAACCTATAGTCCTAACTCACCCCGTAGGACCCTGGTACTAATGTCAGGACAAGAGACAACCTGTTCCTCCAAACGGTAGGACAAACAGGAGTCTCCCTCAGGCCTAAACACAAATGGCAGTGAAAAGAGCAACAAAAGAAAACCCAAATAATAAAACAACAGGGGAAGGAGACACTTGAATCCACAACAAGACTGAAGCTATAAAACGCACAGCATGGTGGGAGAAGCCACAATAAATAGGGAAGGTAAAATGACCACATAAGCAACACCTGAGGCAAGGGGTGTGGCCATTACCAGAAACAACACAGACAAGAATTGATCCACAAGGAACCTGTCAGATCAAACCACGTGTTGCCAGTCTTACTGGTCTCCTGGCACCTGTCACGGGAATGTCTGTTACACATTGTGCCACCCTGTGGCCTCCTCCTGATGCTGCTGCTGCCTCCACCTCCACACTTTGTCATTGTGCCACTCTGTAGCCTGCTGATGCCACCTCCACACTGTCATTGGGCCACTCTGTGGTCTCCTCATGCTGCTTCTACCTCACCACTATGTCATAGGGCCACTCTGTGGACTTCTCATGCTGTTGCCACCTTCCCCACTTCATGACTGGGCCACTATTTTGCCTTTCGGCCTGGCTGACATCATCATTTATTTGACCCTTCTTCTGATCTGTCAGAAGAAAGGAAAAATGAGATGCACAACGGATCCTGTTTATGTAACAGCTGTAAGGCCTGTATGACATGTTCCCTATTTTGCATCAGAATTGGCTTATGATTTGGTAGCCAAAAGCAGGAGTGGATACAAAACACAGAAGACATGCAAATATTCCATTCACGTGTCATCTCTGTTTTGGATCCACTCCTTTTTTTTGGGCTTCAGCAATACTGATGGATTACTGACCAAATGCTGACCGAGGGAAGGCGGATGCTCCACAGACAGGATCTGTGTTTTGGGGGTTATGGTTCTGCCGGATCAGAGGAAAGGCAAAATAATCAGTGACATCAACACAAACTTACTGATGACACCCACTCCAATCTGTCGGGGGAAGGGGGGGGGGGGTCTACATGTATAAGCGTTTAATAGAACAGGTTCTGTAGAAATCTATGTGGAATCAGTGAATTGGTATAAAAGGAGTGCGCTCTTTCACACTATAGTAGTATCTTGGGCCTCTGCACGGTTCTTTATACCGGGCGCTAACATTGACCTGTAAGGCTGAGTTCACACTTGAGTTATTTGGTCAGTTTTTGCCCCGTAACTGACCAAATAAGTGAAGTGTGGAGTGATTCTAAGAGCGACGCCTGTCATCTACATGTCATACTGACTCACAGTATTGTTTCACTACCACAGCAGATTCCCTATGCATGTTACTGCAAGGCACAGTGTTCTACACCACTATAAAGGCTCTCTGCCTCCAGGAAATAGCCGTTTTTTAACGCGATTCGCCATGAATAAATTCGGATTGAACCAAATTTTTGCAGAAAATTTGGCGAACCAGCCAAATCTAATTTTTTTGTGGGTATGTTCGGGTTCAGCTCTGAACCCAGACAACCCCTTTAAAGGGTTTCTACCACTTCATTTTCACATAATTAGCTTTCAGACACTAGCGATCCGCTAGTGTCTGCTCTCCCAAACAATCCTAATATAACTGTTTATTGTCCTGCCGTTTCGCTAAAAATCGAACTTATATAGATATGCTAATGAGCCTCTAGGTGCTATGGGGGCGTCATTAGCACCTAGAGGCTCGGTCTACCTTCACAAACTGCCGCCGCCCAGCGCGTCCCTCCAGCCCGCCCATCTCCTCCGGAATGCGATCAAGCGGACGAATTCTAGCGCATGCGCCGTGCGCGTCTGTATTCGGCGCATGCGCAGTGAATGTCTGACCGCTTCCCTGCACAGACATCTCCACTGCGCCTGTTCCTCAGAGCACTATGACGTCATCGGCGCAGGCGCAGTGGAGATGTCTGAGCAGGGAAGCGGTCAGACATTCACTGCGCATGCGCTGAATACAGACGCGCATGCGCTGAATACAGACGCGCACGGCGCATGCGCGAGAATTCGTCCGCTTGATCGCATTCCGGAGGAGATGGGCGGGCTGGAGGGATGCGCTGGGCGGCGGCAGTTTGTGAAGGTAGACCGAGCCTCTAGGTGCTAATGACGCCCCCATAGCACCTAGAGGCTCATTAGCATATCTATATAAGTTCGATTTTTTGCGAAACGGCAGGACAATAAACAGTTATATTAGGATTGTTTGGGAGAGCAGACACTAGCGGATCGCTAGTGTCTGAAAGATAATTATGTGAAAACGAAGTGGTAGAAACCCTTTAATTGTAGAAAAATCCTGGACTGTTGTGAGGACACATGTGTTTCTACTATATAACGACTTGTTGTCACTGGATGTCTTAAAGGGGTTTTCCAGGATTATGGCCACTTTTAATTAGCATGTGGTGTATAATAAAATAAATTAAACTGACCTGCCCCCCACCGCTCTGTTCCAACCAGTGGCGTCGCCAGAGGGGGCCACGGCCCCCCCTACATCACGCTGTGCCCCCCCAACTAAAATGCCCCCCCCCTCAAGTGAGCCGCCGCCGGGCACAGGGAGATGAGCGCTTCCATTGCGCTCATCTCCATAGTAATCTGCCTGTGCTGCGGCAGTGCAGGGGAGGGAGAGGCGTGTCCCTTCCCCTTCCTCTGATAGGCTGCAGGCTGCCTGAGCCATACAGCGCGGGACACAGGCCAGAAGAGGCCTGCATCGCATCGCTGACACTGAGGTAAGTATATTTTAATTTTTATTTTTTTTACAATAGTGTTACTGGCACATTGGGGGGCTTATTACAATACTGGCACATGATGGGGAGGGGGCTTAATACTGGCACATGATGAGGGGGCTTAATACTGGCACATGATGGGGGGGCTTCATACTGGCACATGATGGGGGGCTTAATACTGGAACATGATGGGGGGCTTAATACTGGTACATGATGGAGGGGGGCTTATTACTGGCACGTAATGGGGGGGCTAATTACTGGCACGTAATGAGGGGGCTTATTACTGGCATGTAATGGGGGGCTTATTACGGGCACGTAATGGGTGGACTTATTACTGGCACGTAATGGGGCGCTTATTACAGGCACGTAATGGGGGGGCTTATTACTGGCACGTAATGGGGGGGGCTTATTACTGGCACGTAATGGGGGTGCTTATTACTGGCACGTGATGGGGGCTTATTACTGGCACGTGATGGGGGGCTTATTACTGGCACGTGATGGGGGGCTTATTACTGGCACATGATGGGGGCACTTATTACTGGCAGTGGCACGTTATTGAGGGCACTTATTACTGGCACATTATTGGTGGGCACTATAGGGGCATCTACTGAGGCCACAAAGAAGGGGTATTTTATATGGGGGGCTCTGTACAGAGGGGAAGGGGTGAGAGGAGTACTATGGAGTCATCTACGAGGGGCACTAAGAAGGGGTTTTTTATACTTGCAAATTATGGGGGACACTGAGGGCATCTACTGGGGCACGATATATGGGGCATTTTATACTGGTACATTACTGGGGGCACTATATAGGGGTATTTTATACTGGCACATTATGGGGGAAAGCTCAACTGGGGGGGTATTAGCTCAACCAAGGGGGTATTTTTTGCATTGTCACATTATATGGAGAATTATTTCTACTGGGGGCGTTATGGTGGGCTTTATTACTCCCCCATGGTATGACCCCCCTAGTAGCAGCTCCAGCCTCTCCCTGCTCTGTGACCCCTCATCCCCTTCTCCAAATCCTTATTATGAAATCTCTCTCATTAGGATAAAACACAACATCAGCTCCACCGAGCCCCCGGCCAAAGTGTGGAAGTGGCGTCCGAGATCCCCAAGGGCCAAGTAACAGTAAGTTTTCATGTGAAATATGTTTATGTTATAGACATATAGCATACACTGTGCCACACAATATACAGTATACCGCTACACTGTGCCACACAATGTACAGTATACTTCTACACTGTGCCACACAATATACAGTATACCGCTACACTGTGCCACACAATCTACAGTATACCTCTAAACTGTGCCACACAATATACAGTATACCTCTACACTGTGCCACACAATATACCGTATACCGCTACACTGTGCCACACAATGTACAGTATACCTCTACACTGTGTAGTCTGTTCTATAAGCACCCTTGTTCTGTGGCGGCGGACAGAAAATAATCTGGAAGTGCCCCTCCCGAGAGCAGGCTTTGGATCCGCCACTGGTCTCGACCGCTCACAGGAGTGTACAGTCGTGGCCAAAAGTTTTGAGAATGACACAAATATTAGTTTTCACAAAGTTTGCTGCTAAACTGCTTTTAGATCTTTGTTTCAGTTGTTTCTGTGATGTAGTGAAATATAATTGCAATCACTTCATACGTTTCAAAGGCTTTTATCGACAATTACATGACATTTATGCAAAGAGTCAGTATTTGCAGTGTTGGCCCTTCTTTTTCAGGACCTCTGCAATTCGACTGGGCATGCTCTCAATCAACTTCTGGGCCAATTCCTGACTGATAGCAACCCATTCTTTCATAATCACTTCTTGGAGTTTGTCAGAATTAGTGGGTTTTTGTTTGTCCACCCGCCTCTTGAGGATTGACCACAAGTTCTCAATGGGATTAAGATCTGGGGAATTTCCAGGCCATGGACCCAAAATGTCAACGTTTTGGTCCCCGAGCCACTTAGTTATCACTTTTGCCTTATGGCACGGTGCTCCATCGTGCTGGAAAATGCATTGTTCTTCACCAAACTGTTGTTGGATTGTTGGAAGAAGTTGCTGTTGGAGGGTGTTTTGGTACCATTCTTTATTCATGGCTGCGTTTTTGGGCAAAATTGTGAGTAAGCCCACTCCCTTGGATGAGAAGCAACCCCACGCATGAATGGTCTCAGGATGCTTTACTGTTGGTATGACACAGGACTGATGGTAGCGCTCACCTTTTCTTCTCCGGACAAGCCTTTTTCCAGATGCCCCAAACAATCGGAAAGAGGCTTCATCGGAGAATATGACTTTGCCCCAGTCCTCAGCAGTCCATTCACCATACTTTCTGCAGAAGATCAATCTGTCCCTGATGTTTTTTTTGGAGAGAAGTGGCTTCTTTGCTGCCCTTCTTGACGCCAGGCCATCTTCCAAAAGTCTTCGCCTCACTGTGCGTGCAGATGCGCTCACACCTGCCTGCTGCCATTTCTGAGCAAGCTCTGCACTGGTGGCACTCCGATCCCGCAACTGAATCCTCTTTAGGAGACGATCCTGGCGCTTGCTGGACTTTCTTGGACGCCCTGAAGCCTTCTTAACAAGAATTGAACCTCTTTCCTTGAAGTTCTTGATGATCCTATAAATTGTTGATTGAGGTGCAATCTTAGTAGCCACAATATCCTTGCCTGTGAAGCCATTTTTATGCAACACAATGATAGCTGCACGCGTTTCTTTGCAGGTCACCATGGTTAACAATGGAAGAACAATGATTTCAAGCATCACCCTCCTTTTAACATGTCAAGTCTGCCATTTTTAACCCAATCAGCCTGACATAATGATCTCCAGCCTTGTGCTCGTCAACATTCTCACCTGAGTTAACAAAACGATTACTGAAATGATCTCAGCAGGTCCTTTAATGACAGCAATGAAATGCGGTGGAAAGGTTTTTTTGGGATTAAGTTAATTTTAATGGCAAAGAAGGACTATGCAATTCATCTGATCACTCTTCATAACATTCTGGAGTATATGCAAATTGCTATTATAAAAACTTAAGCAGCAACTTTTCCAATTTCCAATATTTATGTAATTCTCAAAACTTTTGGCCACGACTGTACATTTCTTCTAAACTGTAATGTGTATGCTCTGACCTGCAGAAATCAGCACTCGCTCGATAACAACTAACAGGCAGTACCTGTAGGCTGTAGCCTGACCCTGTTACCGAAGCTAGCCGAGTGGTGTAAGGTTAAGGTACTAGTAGAGATGAGCGGCCGCTCAATCCTGATTTAAAGTTACTGCAGGATATGGATTACAGTTTAGAAATGTCAAATGTACACTCCTGTGAGTGGCAGGAGGTGGATCTGTGGATGACACTGTTATAGGGAGGGGGATCTGTGGATGACACTGTTATGGGGAGGGAAATGGGGATGACACTGTCATGGGGTGGATCTGTGGATGACACATATAGCATAAGATGTTATATACGGTATGTGGCATCCACAGATCCCCCCCCCCCCCATAGCAGTGTCATCCACAGATCCCCCTCTCTATAAAAGTGTCATCCACAGACAGCAGGACTTTTCTTCTCTGTTGCGGTTTTAGGTATTGGGTAAAGTATAACAGCATTTCTAAGCGTACTTGTGTAAATGTATCGTTGTTATAGCTGCCCCCCCTACTTTTGTCCTGGACCCCAGTGTGCCCCCCCAAAATTTGAAAGCTAGAGACGCCACTGGTTCCAACACCCTGGCTCTATTTGAAGATCTTCCAGCCCCTGGCTTGTTGACTTCCAGATGGGATTACATGCATGGTTACAGCCAATGACTGGCATCAGAGGTGACACTGCTGGGTCACATACCTCTTTTGGACATGCCACCACTGAGGCCAGTCATTGGCTGTAGGGGTGCATGTTACCCCATTCATACCCCAACTAGAAGTAAACAAGCCAAAGATCTCCAAAGACAGGGCACCGAAACAGAGTAGCGGGGAGCAGATGGGTATGATTTTTTCATTAAGTACCACAGACTACGGGGGCAATTAAAAATGGCCATATTCCTGGAAAATCCCTTTAATACCATATACAGTAACATGGTATGTCAGCACACAGAGAATTCTTTACACTCAGGGAATTTTTTATTTGACTGAACTTTTGTTAACTAGTTTGTACTAGAGGTATATGCACTATTTGGACAAAGGAATTGGGGCACCTATACTGTACACCTACAGAAGTTTTTATCCTATTCTAAATCCAAAGGTATTAATATGAAGTTGCTCAACCCCTCCAAGAAAAACAGCTTTCACTCTTCTGGGAAGCCTTTCTACTATTCATCCAGAAGAGCATTTGTGAGGTCAGACACTGGTGTAAGATAAGAGGGCCTCAATTCTAATTCGTGCCAAAAGTGTTGGATGGGGTTGAAGTCAGCACTCTGTGCTGCCAGTCAAGTTTATCCACACAAAACTTACCCATCCATGTCTTAACGGGCCTTGCTTTATGCACTGGGACACAGTCATGCTAGAACAGAAAAGGGTCGGCCTCAAACTGTTCCCACAAAGTCAGCAGAGCGTTGGTGACTTTTATTCACAATGCATCACAGCACTTGACGACTACACTCTAACTTTACGTGGTCTGCCATTTCACAGCTGAGTTTCTGTGCTTCCGAAAAACTTCCAGTTTGCTATAAAACCACTCACACTTGATCGTGAAAGGAAGGAGGACATTTCATGAATTGACTTCTTGCAGCAGTGACTTCTTATTACAGTACTGTGCTGGAATTCAGTGAGCTCTTTAGAAGGAGCCATTATTTCACAAATGTTTGTAAAGGCAAACTGGATAGCTAGGGGCTGGATTTTATACTCCTGTGGCAATGGAACTGAATGAAACACCTGAATTCAAAGATTGAGAGACATGTTCCTATACTTTTCTCCATATAGTGTATATGTGTGACTATGCCTATGACATTAGCCTCAGCTGAATCATGAACTGTGGATAGGTGCCTAGTGGTCTTCATCAGAAGGGATGGGTGTATATCTATGCAAGATCTATAACGGGACTCCCCATTTCATTGAGGAAAAGGTACTCACCTGCAACATCTATAACTGCAGCTATCATTTTATTTATTATACCTCTGTATTTTATCATATTCTAGTGTGCGTGTAGTCATTCTTAGACCATCACAAATTCAACCTATGCTGGCTCTAAAGACTTGTGAATATAAAGCATCACAATATATGTTCACTTATATAGATATATCCAAGAGACCTAACCAGAACAAAGTTTTAAAAATAACTGCATTGATTTAATTCATAATATTGCTCAAAAATATACAATGCATTTTCACATAAATGAACCAATTGAATTTTCTCAAATTTAGAAACATCAAAGATATTAAATAACAAATGGAAAACACCGTAAGATCTGCAAGGTAATGGGTACAAGTGCCACAGGTACATTCAATTGATTTTAATTATCATGATTATTAGCTGAAGATGAAGTATACAAGAAATCCACAATTCAGTGACATCTTCATGTGGCATTTCAAAAGTACAAGAGATGTAGCAAAAAAAAAAAATCAGAATGCTATATAAATATTTTTAACAATATAAATACCATGGTAACTCATGACTGCAAAATTGAGGTGGTTTGTATTCTTACAATTCAAGCATTTCAAATAAATAGAAAAATGTTGAATAACCTTCTCTTGAGCCACACTTCTAGCACTGGGACATCCAGTAAGTAGGAGCAAGCCAAGCAAATAATTTCACTGGGTTGATGTTTGCTTCTGTAATAAGTTTGCACTCATATTGCTAAAGCTGTAGTATTTTACGTAATCTCATTTTAGTATGTCATCTACAATATTATTTCATCCAAAATGTCAGAAGACCTGCTGATCACTTAGGTCAAAGAAGACAGAATGTAGCACTAAAGACCAAGTATGAATAAAATTGGGATTAGCTAGAAAATGTATTTAAATGGAAGTGAACCCTTTGGAATTACCTTGATTTCTGCATTTAATACTAATAAAATGTGGTCTGATTATTGAAATCGCACGTATAGACAAACACAATCTAGATAAACTGATCACACAGGAAGGGTTGCACTGTATTTTTTGAGCACATTGAGTAAACATCCACGGTGTAGGGAAAAATGTGATCCCTAACATGTAATAAACTGTAGATACCCATCCCCTCCACCAAATGTATCTTGTAGCTGTGAACAAGATTTGAACATTAAGGAACAATTTTGGACAATTCCTCCCTTTAAATGTGTTTTCGTTAATCAATATTTTTGGGATGCCTTGTGTGCATGATGAGGTTTCGGTGTTTGTGTGCAGTGTTCTTTATTATCCAACACAACATATGACATTTTTGCAGAAGCATTATGAACCATCCTGGTGGTGTCGGGTAAACTTCAGACAGGCCGAAATATATATATATTTTTAATGCAGCAGTTTCCTTTGTGATGTCTTTCCTTGAACACCATTCTTGTCACTGTTTTTCTAATAGTGGACACATGAATAGAGATGTTTTTTTCCGTTTTTAGGGCCTTCAATAGTTCTGTTGCCTTTACACTTGAGGTTTCTTACCCTTTTTTAGGATTGTCTGTTGTGTTTCGGGAGTGGTCTCAAAATGACGTCCACTCCTAGAGAGAGTAATGAATTTTCTCCTGTGGCACATAATTTAATTGTCGATTTGTTTATCAATTTTTTTGTAGCCCTTTCCACGTTCATATGTCTCTTTAACACATCTTCTGAGGTTTTTGCATTAAGTAATGGTATACACTAACAAATCTGTATTGAGAAGAACAGATTTGTCTGGTACTAAGCATTGTGTATCTTTATTTAATAGGTATAGTACCTATGAAACGCACAATTCCAATTTCAACTCCTTAATTGAAACACATATTGCCAATTAGCTATTGGAGACGTCATTAACACAGAGGTTCACTTACTTTTTCTCCCTGCTATGTGGATATTTACTTAATGTGCTCAGTAAAATACATGGGCGGTACAACAGTTTTATTTGTAATCAATGCAGAAATCCAGGTAATTCCAAAGGGTTCAATTACTTTTACTTGCAAAGGTATATGAGATTTGTATCACATCAGGTTTATTTCATCTAATAAAGCCACTGTACAGTTTTCATATAAAAATAATCTACATAAAAGTTGACTTTCCAAATGCATTGTACTACTTAAGCTGTATTGTATATCCAGAGCTGACAACCTTGATCATTCCCTGCTGGTTCAGTGTCTGAACAGTAGTGCTGGTGATCTGAATTTTGTGAAGTGATTTCTTTACCCAGATTGTTGTACAATGCAACTGTGATTGGTGCTGTAAGCTGTAACTGCGGATCAGTGTAAGATATGTAATACATCAAGCTGTTTATGTAGATTACATCTATATATAAACAGTAAATGGTGTTTGAAGATGAAATAGGGCTTTAACCAAACAAGGCAAGAAATATACCAATATGATTTTCTGAATATTAAAGGGGGCTTCCAGGATTTTCATACTCATGGCTATTCTCAGGATACAGTAGGTCATCAATATGAAATTGGCAGGAGTCCAACTTCTGGCAAACCCTGATGATCAGTTGTTTGAGGAAGATGTGGCACTCACCAGAACCACAGTGAGTGACACAGCCTCCTCGCAGCTTACCAAGCAGAGCACTGTACATTGTATAGCAGCAGTGTTTGGTATTGCAGCTCAGTCCCATTCGCTTGAATAGGACTGAGCTGTCTGTTATCGGAGGGCAACAGCCTCTTAAAGGGTTTCTGTCACCCCACAAAACTAATATTTTTTTTTTTGGATAGTTAGATTCCTTATAGCGCGATATTGGAGAATATAATAGTCTTACTTACTTTCATGCGGCCGATTCTTTAGAAAACGAAGTTTTATAATATGCAAATCAGGGCTCTACCAGCAAGTAGGGCGTCTACTTGCTGGTAGCCGCAGCAGAAAACCGCCCCCTCACCGTGTTGATTGACAGGGCCAGCCGTGATCTCCTCCTCCGGCCGGCCCTGTCAGTATTTCAAAAATCGCGCGCCTCTGGTCATTCGGCGCAGGCGCTCTGAGATGAGGAGGCTCGTCTCCTCAGCACTCCCTCAGTGCGCCTGCGCCGATGACGTCTTCTCTTTCGGTGATGTCATCGGCGCAGGCGCACTGAGGGAGTGCTGAGGAGACGAGCCTCCTCATCTCAGAGCGCCTGCGCCGAATGACCAGAGGCGCGCGATTTTTGAAATACTGACAGGGCCGGCCGGAGGAGGAGATCACGGCTGGCCCTGTCAATCAACACGGCGAGGGGGCGGATTTCTGCTGCGGCTACCAGCAAGTAGACGCCCTACTTGCTGGTAGAGCCCTGATTTACATATTATAAAACTTCGTTTTCTAAAGAATCGGCCGCATGAAAGTAAGTAAGACTATTATATTCTCCTATATTGCGCTATAAGGAATCTAACTATCCAAAAAAAAAAAAAAGAGTTTTGTGGGGTGACAGAAACCCTTTAACACAGCTGACTGGTGGGGATGCCTGAAATCCTGAGGTTAGGCCATCAATATGAAAATCCCAGAAAACCCTTTTAAAGAAGAGGACCCATGACCACAAAATGCAGTGCAGTCTGCAGGCAGTATGTTATAGAGCAGGAGGAGCTGAGCAGATAAAGATATTGAGCCGTTCTGTCACAAAGGGTTGACTGTTTTTCTAACTGTGTCACTGGTACTTTTTACTTTGTGTGGGTCATCCAATAACCCTTATCTTTAAACTACTAAGAGGTCATAAACACTTAATTAAGCCACATTCTTATCAGTAAGATAAGAAATGAGCTATAATGAGTGTTTAGGAGTTCAGAGAGCAGAGATAAGGAGTCAGTCAGCTCCCTAAATGACAGAAAATACATAAAATCCACAGGCTGCTACTAGAGAATCTCAGCTATGTACACAAAAAAAGGATTACATATTTTTAATAAAGACCAATTTAAAAAACATTTTTAGCTCAAAATAAGTACAATGCAATAATAAATAAAAAAAATTGCATTTAAATCTCTTTTCTTTCTGATTTAATTGTTCAAAAGGGAAGTGCTGTACCTCCAATGAAGGCAGACCATGCAGCTTCTATGGCTTCCATGGGGCAAGGGGGCCCACAGTGAACCAAACCCTCCGCCCACTAATTACATTCAACACAGGCTCCGGTCCAGCTTCAGCGTAGCACCTCTATCATCAGTTAAGAAAACTAAAGGACCTGTGATGATGTCATCACAGGTCCTGTACATCTATTAAAGGAACTGCACTGATAATAGTGTTGTTCCCAGGTCAAAAAGATGCATTTGCCACGGCCTGTGATGACATCATCATCACAGGTCCTGCACCAGTAAAGGAACTGCATAGAGAATAGTGTAGTTCCCAGGCTACAAAGGTGCATCTGCCAGTACCTGTGATGACATCATCCCAGGTCCTACTACACCCTACATCATAGAGAAGAACTGCACAATGAGCTCTCTATTGAAACTGGAATGGAGTGGTAAGAGGCGATCCTCCCCTTTTCTCTTTTTTTGCGACTCCATTCCCGTTTTTACCTATATCTCACTCATATATAGTACTGCAGACAATTACAACCAAACCTACCTTATGTGCCTCACACAGTAACCATAATGTATACATGACCATATATATCTGCACACACTGCGTCTATCATACCTCCTACCTCTCACATATCAGTACACTGCTGTATATATTATATACCTGTACACGCTGCATCTATTATACCTTTTACTATGTGACTGTCGGCAAAATGTGATGTCACAACTCCTTTTACCCACTCCATTGTACCTTCTACCAGAAGTCTCTATACCTTCAACTCCAGGTTTACTGCTCCTGTCCTGCAAGTTCCAGAGGTGAGAAATTTAAATGGGGACAATGCTGCTGTCAGTGGGGGAGGGTTTTCCAGAGGAAAATAATGCTGGGTATTTTGTACTTCATGGTGGTATTTATTTGGCACTTTTGGGGAGATATTTTGTGCTGCAATGTTGTGTATATATGGTGAAGTTGGGGGGGTAATTTGGCAATGCACAATGGTATCATGCTGCTGGGGAGTTATAAAGAGCTTTATCATGGTATGTGTTGCAGAGGGCAAAGTATGTCCCTGACTATGTGATAAGGCATTTTTATGTTCCACTTTTATTCCCTTTCTTGTATTGATGGTTTACATAGGGGCATGACCAAGTAAAACAAAATTCACCTCTGAAGTGTGCATTGTGCATCATTATTTTTAGGCAATATTATATGTGGGCTGGGGTGGTTTGTATGCCAGGGCATTTTTTTGTAATCGCAGTCCTGCCCTGATGGTACAATATATAACATTCATGTAGTGGGTGGGTCTATGAATGGTACATAGGGGCCTAATTTAGATTCTTGCCATAGGGCCCATGGACGAGGGAGATGTTATCTGTGGTTGATGGTAATCTCTGTGTAAATGTGTATACAGAGGTACCTGTCAGTCACTGATGATCTCTCTCGTAAACAATGAAATCAGAAATATCAGAGATTGAAATGTACAAATTATGCATTGTACTGAACCTTTTACCACAAAGCTAAATATCAATCTGCTCAGCTCCTCCTGCTTTATAACATTCTGCCTGGAGATTGCACTGCATTTTGTGGTGACAGGTCCTCTTTAATTTTATAGGTGAAACCTATGGTCTGTAGAGTCAGAAAAAGAGTAGGACAAATTTCCTTCAGATTACAGAATCATTTGTTCAGAAGAAGTGAGCCTCGCACCCTTGCTAAGATATATTGTCACATATTTTGAGTCTCATGTTTTTTCACTCTATATTATTGAGATTTGCCATTATAAATACATACTATCCCTAAGTCATGTACAAATGCACTAACATGAAGGACAGGATCCCCCATATTAGTAGTGGCTATCAGAAATTATATTGTTCAAGAATGCAACAGTGGTGATGAACCTCGATGAGCAGCCGTCTCAAGATACCTACAAATATTTCATATGTAATACTTCTAATGTATCACTGGTCATTTGATGTAATTGTAAGTTTCTCTTTCTTCTTGATTTTAAAACCGTTAACAAACACATATTTTAAAATAATATGAGTGACATGACATGGCTGAGAGGACTTCATGTTTCTAAGCAAATGCTGGACTTACTTCTTCTGGATTCCTGAACATCACATTTTGTAGCATTTAGTAGATACAGTAGCAGATGTCCCTATGAAAAAAGGTTGATCCTGGTAATCCATTAGCTTTAAAATTACAAAGAGTTCACAGAACAGGTAAAGGAGAGGTATTTTTTGTTTGACTTTTAAAACTCTCGATCTAGAACTCCTGTGAATGGTCTCAAAACCCGAAAAATGCAGGTGTGACGGCAAAAAAAAACAACCCAGCTGTTTGGCAGAAATGCCCACAGATCGGATAATAATGACCTATCCTGAGGATACCTTATCATTACGTACATCCTGGAGAACCTGGCAAATTGTTTGAGAGTGTTTGTCCTTATGCTAAAGAGTAGTGGTCTCTTGCGGATTTTTTTCCTTGACTAAATAATGATTCTATTGGATAATGAGGCGATTGCCCAGTTTAGAAATAAATCATGTCCATATAATCCATTTGAAAATTCTAAATTGTTGGTTCCGGAGCCCCATCTCTTGGTCAGAGTGGAGAGTGTCTCTCACTCTAGAGAACCTACCTGTCCTGTCACATAGACAACCCATTTTATGTAATGCTTTATTTTTCCTGTGGCGCTGCAGAGAAATTTGACAATACTGCCAGATTAACCCCCCCCCCCCCCCCCACAGTGTACATAAAAATGCGGGAAAGGAGGCATATGATACTGAAATTTTCTGCAGTCACACCTGGAATTTTCAAGTTTTGAGAGGTATTTTATATGGTTGTGATATGTATGTATGTACAGTTCAATGTAAATTCTACATACAATCTATAGTAACTTTAAATATGTGTTGTGCCAATTTTGAGTTTTGTTCTTCCCCATTCATGCAATGCATTGTGGGAGCAATGACGTTACGTAACCAGTTACAGCTTGGATGTTAAAGGGTTTGTCTCATGAAGATAACCCTATCTCTATGTGCTTTATTAGGGTATATGGATATGGACATCCTCTATGAGCCACAACAGAGAGCAGCTCTGTGGGAGTAATTCCTATTTTGGCAGACTTTGTATTTTAAAGTGGGCCTGTCACCTCTCCTGACATGTCTGTTTTAGTAACTACCGTATTTTTCACTTTATAAGACAAACTTTTTTCCCCCAAAAGTGGGGGGAAAATGGCCGTGCGTCTTATAAAGTGAATACTAGTGAGCGCTTCCATTATGGTATGCAGTATGCATCAGGTGCCGGGAGCGAGGTGTGAAGCTCTGTGAACACTTCCGGTACTCACTCTCCCGGGTCTTCCTCCCTGGGGCCGGCATTGCACTGTCCTGACTCCATACAACGTCAGGACATAGTGCGCGCACTATGACCTGACGCTGCACGCAGTCAGGTGACAGTGCAGCACAGGCCGGAGAAGACATGGGAGCGCGACTGCTGCCGGAGATGGAGAGGAGCAGCGGCGCAGCAGAGGTAAGGGGAGTGTTTTATTGTGATCTGAGGTCTGATGGTTCTGGCAAGGAATTCTGGTGGGTCTGACATTGAAGGCTGTTCTGAGGTCTGATGGGGGTTTCACATTGAGGGCTGATCTGAGGTCTGATGGGGGTCTCACATTGAGGGCTGATCTGAGGTCTGATGGGGGTCTCACATTGAGGGCAGTGCTGAGGTCTGATGGGGGTCTCACATTGAGGGCTGATCTGAGGTCTGATGGTGGTCTGACAATGAGGGCTCATCTGAGGTCTGATGGGGATCTGAAATAAAGGTCTGATGGGGGTCTGACATGGAGGGCTGATAAGATCTAATGGGGGTCTGACAGGGAGGACTAATATGGGGCTCTGATGTGATGTCCTGATATGGGGCTGTGATCCGATGTCCTGATATTTATGGGGGTCGAATCTAAAGATCTGATATGAAGTCTGATGAAAAATATTTGTTTCTAATTTTCCTTCTAAAACCTGTGGTGCAGTTTTTCATCAGGTGCATCTTATAAAGCGAAAAATACATGTAACAATTCTGGAGCATCAATTCTTATGACTCTATGATGTGACATTCCTTTATTATTCCTGCTGGAAGTTATAAATGAGTTGCTAGCAGTTTGCAATGGAAAACAATCTTGGTGTTACCAGTTGTGAGCGGTGTCCTTACACAGTCTGACATTGTCATCACTGATTGGATAGTGTCAGACGGTGCAGGAACACACCCTAACTGGTTACGCTCATCTGTATCTTCACTGCAAACGGCTAGTAATTCATTCATAACTTCTAGCAGCAATAATAGAGGAATGGCACAACACAGAGTCATAAAAATAGATGCTCCATAATTGTTTTTACATTGGAAATGCAAGAAGTTACCAAAACAGACATTTCAAGGGAGAGGACAGGTCCTCTTTAAAATACAAAGAGTCCTCCAGTCTGCCAAAACAGGAATTAATGCTTGGCTTTGTTGGGGTTCACTTCTATTATTTTCGATGTTCTGCTCCTATAACGGAACAGAAGAACAAAATCAACAGTGAAAGAGGCTTTACAGTATTGGAAAGTGTATAAAATGATTTAGATTTGTAGCTGTTAAAAGTGGAATAACACTGAATGGTTTTGATAGGCACAGTATCTGCCAAAATTCTCTTGTAGGCTGCCCCATGCTGGAACATAGATCGCTAAAGTGCTCGATTTCAGATAAAGGGAGTTCTTTGAGGTACAATAATTTCGGATGAGGCAGGTCTCATAGAAAATCTTTTGTTACTCTTAACTTCTGTTTCTCTTTCTTACAGTGAAAAATAAATATATAACGGATATTTCTACATTGTCCATATACTGTAGAAAATCCCACCCTGGTTTCCATTATAAAATCTTGACGAAGGTCTTAGTTTTCCACATTAAACTCTTTTGTCGCCATCACTTCCAAGTCACTGGCTCCATGTTCAATCAGTATGTAACACATTGACATTTTTGTAACTTTACCACATTCACAAACAACTAACATTTTCATTCACAGATGGTTTATCTAATGGGGGCAATCCTATAGTCACCAACGCATAGTCGTTTGTTTTGGTTTTAGCCTCCTTTTTCATGTTCTTCATTTGCGCTAGCTGAAGTTGACTTGAGTTGTAAGCCAGCGCCGGGATGGTGTTCACTAAAATTAATTGTAAAGGCTTCTTTTCCTCCCTGTACCGACATTGGATATATCTTGAGAATGCAGAGCGGTAGGTTTGGTTAAAAAGTGTGTACACAAGTGGATTGACTGCCGACGATAGGTAACCGATCCACACAAATACTTTCAGCAGTTCTCCCATAATGTGCTGATTGCACAATTCCTTGCAGAATACAGCCATGACGTTAGTGATGAAAAATGGACACCACATAATCACAAAAAGGAAAAACACAATCCCCAGGACCTTGGAGGCTTTCTGCTCATTGCTGATGGACTGCATAGTTTTTCTCCCATATGGAGCAAATTCTTTTTGCAAGGAGCGCTGGAATAGTTTCTCTGATGAGATAGATGTCTGCGGGAGGAAACTGAACAAAGCCAGCTTGCTTTTTGCCCCCATGTTATTAAAATACAGGTCAGCTTCTTTCTGGAGGGACTTTATTGTTAAAAAGTATGTGACCACCATTATGATTAGTGGGATGAAGAAAGCTACAAAGGAACCAACAATTATGAAGTGCTCATCGGACAAGGAGCAGTTCTCTTGGTGGAAAACTTTGCTGTCATCTTGTAGTCCAAACACAGGCACTGGCATGGAGATACCTTAAGAAAACACAAGAAGAGTATTAAATACTGAATGATCTGCAGGTTGAATATAAGGACCCTATTAGACTGCCGGCAAGATGAGCGCCGATCGATTATAAACATGTTGATCAGTGTTCATTGGCAGGGGTGGACTGGGAACTTAAATTGGCCCTGGGAAAAAAAAATAAAAGTGGCCTCAGTCCAAACTGATAGAAGGCGGGGCAACACAAGTAGGCACCGCCAACAGAAGCCGCAAGTAGGCAGGGACAACAGAAGTAGGTTGGGCCAAAAATACCATAGGGCAGCACAAAATACCGCCCCAGCAAAACCAAGATGTAATACCTGATGTTTCTAGTATTAACTACTGTAAGAGTCCATTCACACGTCCGTAGAATGGGTCCGCATCTGTTTCGCAATATCCGGAACGGGTGCAGACCCATTCATTCTCTATGGGGACGGAATGGATGCGGAGAGCACACTATGTGCTCTCCGCATCCGCATTTCCAGAGCGCGGCCCTGATCTTCCGGTCTGTGGCTCCGGAAAAAATTAGAACATGTCCTATTTCTTGTCCTCAATTACGGACAAGAATAGGCAGTTCTATGGGGGTGCCGGCCGGGTGCATAGCGGATCCGCAATGCACTATGGACGTGTGAATGGACCCTAATGCTGAGAGCAACAGATCTATATATACCAGCAGCCATGAGGAGGGCTCGAGCAGCCCCATGGGCATCGATCCACCAGGAAATTTCCCTGTAGGGTCTATAGCCAGTCCGCCTCTGCTCATTTCCATTAGTTTATTACACGGGCCAATGGAAAGTGATTGGGAGGGAAATAATTGCTATCACAGTCGTTCCTCCCCCTTTTAGTTCTATTAGTTATTAGCAGTGCAACCCTGATTACACAAGAAGAAATCAAAAGGCCATAACATTGATATAGCCGTATGATGACTTGTTTTTTTTGTGAGACAACTTGTACTTTTTAACTATTTGTGGGGTGGAAAAAAACACAATTCCACCATTGTTGTTTGGGTATCATTTTTTTACAGAAATTCGCTTCGCTTTAAAAATGACATGACAACCTTGTTCTGGGGGGCAGTATGTTTATGGTGATACAATGCTGTGTTGCCCTATTCTGACGCCTATAACTTTTTATTTTTCCTTCGACTGAGTTGTGTTGGGGCTCATTTTTTTATGGGGTGATCTGCGGTCTATATTGATATCATTTTATGGAACATGCAGTTTTTTGATCATTTTTATTTCATTTTGGGGAAGGGGGAGGGGTGACCAAAAGCAGCAATTGTTTTTTTTTTTTTTTATGGCATTCACCATGCATGAAAAATAACATGATATTTTATTATTTCATAAATTTTCTTTAATTATTTTTTATTTTAGAATGGAGAAAGTTTTTTTTTTTTTAAATTGTTTAAAAATATTTTTAAGAACTTTAACCCATTTTTTAAGTCCCCTTGTTTCCCTATATTCCTATGAATAACAATTTTGGCAGCAATATATTTTAATGGATCTGGATGGATAACTTTTATAGTCATCTTTTGTTTTTCATTCCCTCTCCCATTGGTTTCAATTTATAAAAAAAAAAACATGGAAAAATTTGAGATTAAAACATTTTCCCCAATTTCTTTTCTTTTGCCTGAAAGTCAGTAGAACACTGTATGGGCAATGTAATACAGCAAATGAACATGTGTTTACTCATTTGTCATCTGTTCGTAGACAAGAAAAAAAGTATTAATACAATTAAGCTATTTGCACAATGACACTTTAAAATGAATGTTTACATACAGCATGTACTGTACAGTGTATTTTTAATTTCAAATTTCTGTGATGAGTTCTTAATATATATTTATAGCAGTGTGATAAATAACTTCAAATCTCCTTCATAGACTTACAGTAAGGTTAAATTCTGGTTGCTTGCCGATACCACTAGTGGGAGCTAAGGAGCAGGCTGCATACTGTGCCATTAATTAGTTCAATGTACAAACAATATGTAGTAAGTATGCATCCCACTAGTGTTGGAACAATCAGACAGAATATTATGATATAAAGCTGCGTCTATACAAGGGATTTTAAGATCTACATAGGAAAAAAATTAGCTTCGGTTACTATAAAGATACATTAAAGACAAATCGGTACAGAATTTTTAACCTATTTAGTGTAAAAAATCATGGGAATCAAGAGTGTACATCTAAAAAGGTTGTTTCATCTAGACAACACTTCTTAGATGAAATCTGCCCTGATAGTCACCAGATCACGGCATCTCCAGGTTTTTCAATACTTCTCAAACCCTACATGACAAGCGTAGTGTTACATTGGGCCCTGTTAAAGGGGTTGTCCCCAAAAAAATATTCTACAGTTTTCAAACCAGCAGCTGGATCTTAATACTTTTGTAATAGAATATCATTTAAAATTTTGCATAGCAACTGAGCTATTCAATAAAATTTATCTGTATAGCACCACCTGGTGTTTATTTATTTTTTTCCTATTTCTTTGACCTGCTAACTGAGAAGACCGCACATGCTCAGTTTCATCCTTCAACTGCCTCCTGAACTGTTATAGGGAGATCACAGACACGCCTCCTGAGCTGTGATAGGGCGATCACAGACACGCCCCCGAGCTGCAGCAGAAAAGACACTCCCCTTGAGCTGCCAGCTTGATATAAATCTAGCAGAGCAATGAATGGGGAGATCTCTGGATCCATGTGCGGTACAAGGCTTGTCCTAGCTTTGTTAGAAAGAGATTGTCATGTACTATATAAGGTCTGATTTTCATTTTTTACATTAGTCATGGGATAACCCCTTTAAGGCATAAGAAAATGGGTTAATGGAACAATAACATAACTGAACTGTCCAATCAAGGACAAGATATGAAGTTTCATTCAACACTGTTTATTTCCACCCTGCACACCAATGGATCTGTTACACTTGATCAGAACAAGAAATGTAGCATTACATGGTGGTCATTTGAGTTAATCTAATGAATAGTCAGGCTGGATCAGTAGACAGTAGAAAGGAAGGGACAGTAGAAAGCAAAACAAATCCCTCTACTGAATCATCTAATAATTATTTGACTAATTATTGGTTTAAGAATTACTACAGCGATATTGTCATACATGTCTAGCACTTTTTTGGTTTGAAAAGTGTACATAATATATTGAATGGCAAACCACATTGTTCAGAAATATAGTGAATCTACTCACTGACTTTTTATATGTGCAAGGTTGCATGGTGTGCATGCTTCTGTGGTATAACCCCGGATCGTTGTAAATCAGAAACGTGTGAATACACACATTACAATCAATAGTTGGGGAACACGGACCACTGACGTCTGAATAAGGCTCATTAGGCTCAGTCGCAGATTCTATCAAAAACATCAGACAAAAACATTCCTGCATGTAGGACTATTTTGTTTGCTCCAATGCTGGACTCCAGAATGGAAACCAGATGGACCCCATTATAAATGAATGGGATCTTTCTGGTGCTGTTTGTCTCAGTTATGTGCTGGATCGGACACTTCCACTATTTTCATTTTGTTCCTATAATGGAGCAGAACAACAGAAACCAATAGCACCTATGTGAACAAGCTCATAGGAAGCCACCATGAAACTGTAGATGTCCTGGAGCAAACCAAAACCAGATAAAATAGAGTTAAAACACAACAATCGCAAAGTCTACTGGTGAAAAAAAAGTTTAAGCAAGGGAGAAAATAGTATGTACAGCCAGTGCAAACTAGATATATGTAATATCCCCATTCGAGGCCAGCGACAAACGTCCAGGAGCAACCATCACACATGATGTATGTTTCACCAAGGGCTTTGCCTACAGTATTTCATCTTCTATATATCCTGTTTGATGTTTTTTGGGCTAGAACTGCCTGCATTCTACTATATCTTCATTCACTTACATCTCCAGGGAGAAAATTTGCTGATTTTGTAAGAACTGCAAGCATTTTTTTTTTTTATTGAAAACAGATTTCATGCCCTAAATAGAAAAATTTAAATATGGAAGTCTACAGACAGAATAGTGAATGGAAGGATAGTTAGAACCAGAACTTAATAGTAATGCAAGGAATTCTGACAAATAGAGTTAATGTGACATTTGACTGATTCTTTTGTTAGTCTCATAACGTTTTGGAGCAGGAGTGTATATACAGTGCCTTGCAAAAGTATTCACCCCCTTGACTTTTTTCGTATTTTGGTGCCTCACAACCTGGAATTACCATGGATTGTTTGACGATTTGCATCATTTAATTTACAGAAAATGCCCAGAACTTTGAAGATGTTTTTTTTTATTATTATTGTGAAGCAAACAACAAATAGGCCAAAATAAAAAGTCAATGTGCATAACTATTCACCCCCCTAAAGTCAATACTTTGTAGAGCTACAATTTGCGGCAATCACAGCTCCAAGTCGCTTTGGATAAGTCTCTATGAGCTTGCCACATCTTACCACTGGGATTTTTCCCCATTCCTCCTTGCAAAACTGCTCCAGCTCCTTCAAGTTGGATGGTTTGCGCTTGTGAACAGCAATCTTTAAGTCTGACCACAGATTTTCTATTGGATTGAGATCTGGGCTTTGACTAGGCATTCCAACACATTTACATGTTTCCCCTTAAACCACTCAAGTGTTGCTTTAGCAGTGTGTTTGGGGTCATTGTCCTGCTGGAAGGTGAACCCTTCATCCTTGCCTCAAATCACGCACAGAGTGGTACAGGTTTTGCTCAAGAATATCCCTGTATTTAATACCATCCATCTTTCCCTCAGATTCTGACCAGTTTCCCGGTCCCATCCCCCCAGCATGCTGCCACCACCATGTTTCACTGTGGGGATGGTGTTCTTTGGGTGATGTGATGTGTTGGGTTTGCGCCAGACATAGCGTTTTCTTTGATGGCTGAAAAGTTCCATTTTAGTCTCATCAGACCAGAGCACCTTCCTCCATACATTTTGGGAGTCTCCCACATGCCTTTTCGCAAACTCACAACGTGCCTTTTTGTTTTTAGCTGAAAGTAATGGCTTTCTTCTGGCCACGGGTGAATAATGCAAGTCACCCGTACATACTAAATGGTAAAACACTCGGTAACACTGACATGGAAAAGGATCTAGGAATTTTAATAAACAGCAAACTAAGCTGCAAAAACCAGTGTCAGGCAGCTGCTGCCAAGGCCAATAAGATAATGGGTTGCATCAAAAGGGGCATAGATGCCCGTGATGAGAACATAGTCCTACCACTTTACAAATCACTAGTCAGACCACACATAGTGAACAAGGCAGACATAGCAGAGCTAGAGAGGGTCCAGAGGAGGGCAACTAAAGTAATAACTGGAATGGGGCAACTACAGTACCCTGAAAGATTATCAAAATTAGGGTTATTCACTTTAGAAAAAAGACGACTGAGGGGAGATCTAATTAATATGTATAAATATATCAGGGGTCAGTACAGAGATCTTTCCCATCATCTTTTTATCCCCAGGACTGTAACTGTGACGAGGGGACATCCTCTGCGTCTAGAGGAAAGAAGGTTTGTACAAAAACATAGAAGAGGATTCTTTACGGTAAGAGCAGTGAGATTATGGAACTCTCTGCCTGAGGAGGTGGTGATGGTGAGTACAATAAAGGAATTCAAGATGGGCCTGGATGTATTTCTGGAGTGTAATAATATTACAGGCTATAGCTATTAGAGAGGGGTCGTTGATCCAGGGAGTTATTCTGATTGCCTGATTGGAGTCGGGAAGGAATTTTTTATTCCCCTAAAGTGGGGAAAATTGGCTTCTACCTCACAGTTTTGTTTTTTTGCCTTCCTCTGGATCAACTTGCAGGATGACAGGCCGAACTGGATGGAGAAATGTCTTTTTTTGGCCTTATGTACTATGTTACTTATGTTACTCTGCCATAAAGCCCAACTCTATGGAGTGTACGGCTTACTGTTGTCCTATGTACAGATACTCCAGTCTCTGCTGTGGAACTCTGCAGCTCCTCCAGGGTTACCTTAGGTCTCTGTGCTGCCTCTGATTAATGCCCTCGCCTGGTCCGTGAGTTTTGGTGGGCGGCCGTCTCTTGGCAGGTTTGCTATTGTGCCATGTTCTTTCCATTTGGTTATGATAGATTTGATGGTGCTCCTGGGGATCATCAAAGATTTGGAGATTTTTCTATAACCTAACCCTGACTTGTACTTCTCAACAACATTGTCCCTTACTTGTTTGGAGAGTTCCCTGGTCTTCATGGCAGTGTTTGGTTAGTGATGCATCTTGTTTAGGTGTTGCAGCCTCTGGGGCCTTTCAAAAAAGGTGTGTATATGTAATGAGAGATCATGTGACACTTAGATTGCACACAGGTGGACATTATTTCACTAAGTATGTGACTTCTAAAGGTGATTGGTTGCACCAGAGCTTTTTATGGGTTTTCTAACAAAGGGGGTGAATACATACGCACATGCCAATTTTCTGTTTTCTATTTCTAAACAATAGTTTTATTTATATATTTTTCTAATTTCACTTCACCGACTTAGACTATTGTGTTCTGATCCATCACATAAAATTCAGATTAACAAAACACGAAAAAAGTCAAGGGGGTGAATACTTTTGCAAGGCATTGTAGAAGGAAGGCTAGCCCATATTAAGGATCACTCAAGGCCCAAAGAACCCGGGGCTTGTTTTCCGTTCCCTGCCCTCTTCATGGCTCTTGGCCCAATTCCCCACTACCAATGACAACAATTCCCTAGCATAATAGAAAGGAATGGAATGGGATTCTGACTGAATATAATATTGTTCAAGCCTCTTCTACTTTATAAGGTTCATAAAAGCTGTGTGTGTTTAAAGTCACAAGCCATAACCTTTGATTACCACCTACACAGAGGACAGCTATTTAATTAACAAGATTGTGAATAGACATTGGTCCGTTTTAAATACTGTCCTGACACAACAATATTGAGGCATTTAAATTGCCTCTATTGATATCATACAGGAGACCTCAAAATCTGAGGGATAAATTGGTACAGACAGATGTAGGCCCACAGAAAAAAATTGGGCAGAGTTTTTTATGTCCTCAAAAATTTAGTTGTTTTCCATGCTTAAATTGCATTAATTGTCGTTACATGCAGAAGGGGAATATTTTTATTTACCCTTCGACACATAAACCATTTTCCAACAAGTATTTTTTAACTTGTGAATCTTCTTTTGTTGTATATATTCTTTGATGTCCCTGTAACCTATTGTACATAGGGAAAACGTCACTTGACTTCAAAACATGGTTACACCATCAGGAAGAAACAGATGGATCTTCCAGTATCTAAACATTTTACTGAGTTGAATCATAAGGAAAGTGTTTTAAGATGTTTTTTGATAGATCACGTTCCTGTTTCCCGTAATTGGGGGGGGTAATAGGGGCCTGTCCCTCAAGAAACGTGAAATTCATTGGATTGCTACCCTTACTTCTTTGAGACCGTATGGATTAAATGTAGATTTTAAACTCATAGTCCCCAGTTGAACCCCTGGATGTTCATGTCTTGCCTTGAATATGGTGCTAATTATACTAATGACCTTTTTCTGTGTTTTTAGTTTCTGTTGGATGGAAGAATGATGGAGAGGTGACCGAACCAGCATGGACTTACTACGGTATAACAATTGAAAATGTATTAATTACAACAATTGATTATTATAACTACATACTACAACAATTGAAAATTTATTTTTGGATACATTGTACAGTTTGTGATAGGGATGTTGTCCTCTCACCAGTTTCTAATAATTATTGTTATTTCTATTGTTACTGATTTGTTTGGAATATCATTTTGGACCCCATTGCACATTTATGATTATTATTTTTTATTATTGGGGGTCTTCGTGCTATTGAGGTGGTGTGGACCCCATGTTCAATTATTGCTATTATTGGTTTCCACTGTGCATAAACATGACAGAGTGGTTACCGATGGCAAAAATCCCTTTTTTATTTTACTTTATTTTGTTTGGTGCATAGGGAACGCCTTTAAGGCTGGCATCTCTGACCAGGATATCAGCAAATGATGTTCTTTTCGCGGTGGTATTGCGGGAGCGGTACGATATCTGCCAAGCGTTGCCCATATTATAATGAGGTTCTTAAGGGTGTCCTCTAGGTGTAATAACTATAACATATTTGTGCTGAAAAGAGTCTGATGACAGGACAATTGTATACATGACACACCGTCTCATTATAGCATTCTGTTCAATGTTTCTTTCATGTTGCTTTCCCCTTTGAGGTGCGGAGATAGCGCTCAGACGCTGTGGTGATCGGACGCCCATTGGATGTGGGGTCTGTCCTCTCACCTAGGTGCCCGTGCGTGTGTTTTCTGGCACCGGGACGGGATATTTGAATGACACTTGTCACTAACACACAATGTTCATATTTCTTCTCCGGGGAATGTGATCGTGTGATTTGATTATGTCCCACGATCGCTTTCTCCGTACATTATGAAATTACTCAAGATTGCATACAGCGTCTCCATGGCGATTGCGGTCATGTGACTTAGTTGGAGCATGTGATCGCTCCCCGGGGATGAGGTCACTTCCTCACATGCGCAGTCTGGACATGGAGACGCCGAGTTAAATGCAAGACTCTATGCTGGCGAGGTACAATCCCTCCCTCCTCCATTCATTCATTATGTTTTTAATCTAGCACATATGGAATGTCACAAATGTTTGCATTTAATTAATCATGTGTCATTATCTATTTTGACATTTTTTTGATATTTTTAACATATTTATAATGTAATTTAATGGTGAATTCACTATATTATTGTAATATTAGTGTTTATTTGCTACATGAATGTATCATCATACAATGTTTTGAGCACTATTGCACTTTATTAGTTTATTATCTTAATTGTCTTATCACCATGTGGGTGGTATTTGCTGTTATTGCTTGAAAAAGGTTCCATTGAGAGGACCGAAACGTCGCATCTGGTGGAATAAAGTACGCATGTTATTTTTGGAAGTGCCGCAGAGTTTTTCTTCTTTGTCTGTATAACTCAGCAGCTAAAATGTATTTGGTGTGCACTGGCTCACCATTGGCTAGCTGATTCAGTTAAAAATACTAACAACTACATAAAGGCTGTCCATAACCTGTCCCTTCTTTACATCTCTGACCTGATTTCCCGATATACAGTATACCACACATAATCTCCAATTCTCACAGGAACTTCTTCTTTGTTCTCCTCTTGTCTGTTCTTCACAAAACTATCTACAAGATTTCTCACGTGCCTCTCCCCTACTCTGGAACTCGCTACCCCGGCACATCAGACTCTCCCCCAACATTCAAACCTTCAAAAGTAACCTGAAAACCCACCTCTTCAGGAAAGCCTACCACCTGCAATAACCCTGCTGCCACCACACAGCCAGATGAGCAGCTTTTACCCTCATCTACTGGGTCCTTCCCCCCTTCCCTTGTAGATTGTAAGCTCTTGTGGGCAGGGTCCTCTCCCCCTCTCTACCAGTCTGTTAATAGATTTATGTTTATCGTATTTGTGTTTTTAGATTATGTACATATTATGATGTACAGCGCCATGGAATTAGTGACTCTTTCAAACGAATAATAATAAGTTAATTCAATGGGTTAACATTCAGTCCAACAGAAAACTACAGATATCCTTGGAGGAGACTTACTGACACTAAATTCACACTACACAATCCATGGCAAAAAAATCTGTAGCAGATTACTAGCTGAAAACAGGGTGGTTTTGGTGGCAGATTTCTAATTTGGTGGAAAATTTAGAGGAGTATTACAAGCATTTTAGAAATGTATTTGGTTGAGGATTTGGAACAGTATTTAGCATTTTTTTTAAACCAGCCCTTGTTTGGGTGGTGGAAATACCACTAAAAATGCTTCTAAAATAGCTTCTGGGAATCCCAGACATCCCATTTAAATGACTGGACAGAACAATTCAAAAATCATAATTGCAGTGGTAAATTTTTTCAGAGTTTTCAAAAAAATTGGAACAACTGTGAAGAAATGTGTCTTTTTGGGCTTCCCTAATGTATTTTTCATTCAAATTATTCCCTGTTTTAACTGCATAGCTGGATGCATTTCACTCAGGAGCAGGGGGCTTATCTTGTCTGTGAAATATTCCAGCGCTGTACTGCTGTGACATCCTTTCCCTTACTTCCCACTAAGTTTATTTTCAGCTCCAGGGCTCACAGAACAGATAAGGAGGGAGAGACCGCACTTTCAGAAAGGCAAGAGGCTCCTATGAATTCAGAAGCAGTGTAGAAGCAGTTTTTTTTTTTTTATCAGGCTCTGCATCTCAGCAGTGGACTGCAAATTAGGTGGAAGTGAGACCCCTAGTGGTTATGACTTTACAGTTTTTTTTTCAGGTGGATGCACGCATATTTTTTAAATGAAATTATTTAGAAATCTTCTATTTACACCATTCTCAATAAAATGAAATTGTGTGAAAGTACAGCGACTCTTTATTTAAAACACACAATTTTCCGTAGGTTATTTCATTCCACTTTAGATGACATTTAATTTCCTTCTATCTTCTCTGAGTATTTTTTTTTTTTATACTTTATTTATTCATTTTTTTCCCTTTCTAAAACAAAGTTAGGATAACATTTGACAGTGCTGAGTCCGAGTACATCCATACCTGATCTGCCAGCACAGCAGAAATGTCACATTATATCTCACACTGAACAGACAATAAAATACAGAGATAATACATAGTTTACACTATCCAAAGTATTTAACAGACTCTCCGTCCAGTACTTCAATTGACTCGGATCTCCCGCTATCTATCCATACTTGTCTCCCATACACCCCCCCTCCCATCCACTTGATGGTCATCTCGGTAGAATGGTCGCCAATGGTCGTCCCAGTCTCTCTCCCCCCTACCACCCCCGGGCAGCAGTAGCACTCATTCAGCGCCTACCGCATATTCCTCATACCTCTCAATCCTTGCCAATAGGTTCTTCCATTCCATAATATTAGGTGCTCTTTTTGATCCCCACTCTCTTGCGATAATAACTTTTGCCGCCATGAGGCCTCTTATCCAAACCCTTTTTTCTTTTTTTCCCTAATTAATAATGGAAAACAACCTAGGACGGCCACTTCCAATTTATATGGAAGAGATATTAGGGACTCTGCACTTGGGAAGCCGTAGACCTCTCGCCAGTACAATTGCATACCTGGACAAGTCCCTATCATATGGATGTAGTCAGCAAACTCTTCTCTACATTTCCAACATCTTGATTCTCGTTCTTTATAAATCTTACTTAGCAGTATTGGGGTCAAATAAATTCGGTGAATAATATTAAAATAAATAATCCTAAAGTTGCTAGAAAACGTTGTCATTTTTATATATATTCCCCCATTCTATTGTGTTTGATCCTATATCTTTTGCCCATTTTTCCCTCACTATTAAATTTTAATATTTTCCCCAATCCGTTCTTCATTATCCTGTACACTTGAGAGGTGGTCACCCTTGTTGTTGTGTGTTGAAAACAAAAGTCTATAAATTCGTGTTTTGTGGTGATAAAATACTCCCTATTTTGTGTTGCTTCAAATGCATGTTTTAATTCATAATATCGATATTGATATCAAATTTATATTTATTCCAGGGCCATCCTTCACTAACTGTGATACATAAATAAGACCGTGATTTTCCCAATATTTATAGTCCGTGATTGATTGAAATTGTACAATATTGCTATTATACCACAAAGGTGAAAAATATAAAGTGTTCGAGATTCCCAATATTCTTTTTATCTTTCCCCAAGACAGGTCCACGATTCGACATATTGGGCATTTTTTTCCTTTATTTTTAATAAATCCGGTCTCCAATATGCTAAATATATTATATTTTGGTCCGATAAAACCCCCTTCCAAATATTCTTTTATATTATTTACCCCTGACTTTATCCACTGAACTTGGGAGGCTAAATAATATCCCTGAAAAAAGGGGACCGATAGTCCTCCGTCCTCCTCCGCTAGCCAGAGATATTTTTGTTTGAGTTTTACCCTTTTTGTTCCCCAGATTAGGTCATTCAGCAGTCGTTTCAGATGGCCAAAATATACAAAATCTGGGGAAGCAATGCTATTCTGTCCGCCTGTCCCATTAATAACTTCTGCCAAACAATGATTTTACTTTTACATCTGGTCAGGAGGGGGGTAACATTCAATCTCACAAAGTCTAATATACTCGAGCTCAACTTTATGCCTAGATATTCCATAGATTCCGTGGTTTTGAATACCCTAATTCCTAAAGCATTCGATGGTCTTTCCTGGTACAGTGGTAAGAGTACTGATTTTGTCCAGTTAACTTTATATCTGGAAATATCACTAAACGTATTTATTACTTCCATAATATGAGACAGCTGTAATGTTGGGTTCTCTAAGAAAATCAAAATGTCGTCTGCATACATGCTTATCTTATCAGAGGACCCCTTCATACCAAAGCCGCAGATCACCTCGTCCGCTCTGATTTTGGCTGCCAATGGTTCTATAAATAGAGCGAACAATAAAGGGGAAAGGGGACATCCCTGTCTTGTTCCTCTATACAGCTCTATTTGCTCGGACCATATTCCATTGATATAAATTTTGGCTTTGGGGTGATTATACACTGCTCAAAAAAATAAAGGGAACACAAAAATAACACATCCTAGATCTGAATTAATTAAATATTCTTCTGAAATACTTTGTTCTTTACATAGTTGAATGTGCTGACAACAAAATCACACAAAAATATAAAAATGGAAATCAAATTTTTAACCCATGGAGGTCTGGATTTGGAGTCACACTCAAAATTAAAGTGGAAAAACACACTACAGGCTGATCCAACTTTGATGCAATGTCCTTAAAACAAGTCAAAATGAGGCTCAGTAGTGTGTGTGGCCTCCACGTGCCTGTATGACCTCCCAACAACGCCTGTGCATGCTCCTGATGAGGTGGCGGACGGTCTCCTGAGGGATCTCCTCCTAGACCTGGACTAAAGCATCTGCCAACTCCTGGACAGTCTGTGGTGCAACGTGACGTTGGTGGACAGAGCGAGACATGATGTCCCAGATGTGCTCAATTGGATTCAGGTCTGGGGAACGGGCGGGCCAGTCCATAGCATCAATACCTTCGTCTTGCAGGAACTGCTGACACACTCCAGCCACATGAGGTCTAGCATTGTCTTGCATTAGGAGGAACCCAGGGCCAACCGCACCAGCATATGGTCTCACAAGGGGTCTGAGGATCTCATCTCAGTACCTAATCGCAGTCAGGCTACCTCTGACGAGCACATGGAGGGCTGTGCGGCCCTCCAAAGAAATGCCACCCCACACTATTACTTACCCAATGCCAAACCGGTCATGCTGGAGGATGTTGCAGGCAGCAGAACGTTCTCCACGGCATCTCCAGACTCTGTCACGTCTGTCACATGTGCTCAGTGTAAACCTGCTTTCATCTGTGAAGAGCACAGGGCGCCAGTGGCGAATTTGCCAATCTTGGTGTTCTCTGGCAAATGCCAAACGTCCTGCACGGTGTTGGGCTGTAAGCACAACCCCCACCTGTGGACGTCGGGCCCTCATATCACCCTCATGGAGTCTGTTTCTGACCGTTTGAGCAGACACATGCACATTTGTGGTCTGCTGGAGGTCATTTTGCAGGGCTCTGGCAGTGCTCCTCCTGTTCCTCCTTGCACAAAGGTGAAGGTAGCGGTCCTGCTGCTGGGTTGTTGCCCTCCTACGGCCTCCTCCACGTCTCCTGATGTACTGGCCTGTCTCCTGGTAGCGCCTCCATGCTCTGGACACTACGCTGACAGACACAGCAAACCTTCTTGCCACAGCTCGCATTGATGTGCCATCCTGGATAAGCTGCACTACCTGAGCCACTTGTGTGGGTTGTAGACTCCGTCTCATGCTACCACTAGAGTGAAAGCACCGCCAGCATTCAAAAGTGACCAAAACATCAGCCAGGAAGCATAGGAACTGAGAAGTGGTCTGTTGTCACCACCTGCAGAACCACTCCTTTATTAGGGGTGTCTTGCTAATTGCCTATAATTTCCACCTGTTGTCTATCCCATTTGCACAACAGCATGTGAAATTGATTGTCACTCAGTGTTGCTTCCTAAGTGGACAGTTTTATTTCACAGAAGTGTGATTGACTTGGAGTTTCATTGTGTTGTTTAAGTGTTCCCTTTATTTTTTTGAGTAGTGTATAAAATCTGGACCCATCGAATAAAGTATTTGCCCAGGTTCATCCGATACATTATTTTCCAGAGATATTCCCACTCCACCGTGTCAAACGCTTTCTCTGCGTCTAATGACAGGAAGGAGCGGCAACCGCCCCCCTGTTCAACCTGCATATTTAAAAAAGCTCTACGTATGCTAGATTGTACCAATCTCTTGGGTATAAATCCGGTCTGATCTGGATGAATTAACCTTTCGATGACTCCCTTTAGTCTATTGGCGAATATTTTTGCGCAGATTTTATAATCTCTATTTAAGAGGGAGATCGGGCGATACGCACCGATCTCTCTCTCATCTTTACCCTTTTTTAGGATAAGTGTAATCACTGCCTCGGATAAAGATACCGGGAGCTCACCTGTCTGATAAGTGTTATTTAGAACCTGTAGTAACATTGGCAGAATTGTGTCCCCATATTGGCGATAGATTTCGAACGGGAGTCCGTCTGTACCTGGGGAGGAATTTCCCTGAATAGTCCCAACAGCCTCTGATAGTTCTTTTAATTCTATAGGTCGATTTAGTATTTTACACGCCTGCTCTTTTAATTTTGGGAGGTTGATATCCTCCAGGAACTTTTCAACATCTTCACCCTGCTGGTTTTTGTTATTTGTATATAAGATTTTATAATACTTTACAAACTCCCGCTCAATCTCCTCCGGGCACGTGGTGATTTCTCCATTTCCCAATCTAATATTTTTTATTCTGTTAATACTTTTTTGGTTTTGGATCAAGGATGACAGAAGATTTCCAGGTTTCCCTGCTTGAGAGAAATATTTAGCTCCTGGGAAAAAAAAACTGTGTTGTGCTTTCTCAATTAGATCGTTTTTATACTCCAATCTAGCTTCTTCAAAATGTGATTGCGCAGTAACATTTGTGTTGTTAACTAAGTCTTCCTGTAGGTTCTGGACCCTTTCTTTAAGAGATAATTCTTTTGCTACAAATTCTTTTTTTCCCCAGTTTATTTTAGCTATGTAAACTCCACGCAAAAACGCTTTAAAAGAGTCCCACACTATATGCAAAGGTGCTGATGGAGCATTCAATAGCCCAAATTCCCGGATCTCCCTTGTTATATTTTCCTGATCTTTAACCAACTTAATCCAGTGGGGGTTTAGTCTAAAGCTCCTTGTTTTCTTTTTAACGTTCCCAGTTTTTATCGTAACTACTACCGTGTTTCCCCGAAAATAAGACATCCCCCGAAAATAAGACCTACCTCTAGTTTTGCCTATCGCTGTAATATAAGGCATCCCCCCGAAAATAAGGCCTCCCCGATAATAAAGCATCCCCCGAAAATAAGGCCTCCCCGATTATAAAGCATCCGCCGAACATACCGCAATGCCTCCCCGATTATAAAGCATCCGCCGAACATAATGACTCCCCGATTATAAAGCATCGGCCGGACATAATGCCTCCCCGATTATAAAGCAAGCCACCCCGGAATGTAAGGAGCTCACTGATTGGCCGCAGCCGCCGCCAGGACAAGCTGCCGCCTTCTTCCGCCCGCTGCTCGCTCTGCCCTGATGGAGTCTCACAACTTGGCTGGAACGGACACACAGGGGACGGGGTGACAGGTAGGGGGGGGAATATCTGATGGAAGATGGGGAATGTCTGGTGAAGATGGGGGGGGACTAAAAACGGTAATTAAAATGACACAGGGTGATCAGAGGGGGAAATCAAAATGACACAGGGTGATCAGGGTGGGGAGGGGGATCATTTAAAATGACACAGGGGGATCAGAGGGGGGAATCAAAATGACACAGGAGGATCAGAAGGGGGTACTAAAATGCTATAGTAATCCCCCCCTCTGATTCTCCTGTACCATTTTGATTCCCCCTTCTGATCCCCCTGTGTCATTTTAAGTGATCCCCCTCCCCACCCTGATACCCCTGTGTCATTTTGATTCCCTTCTCTGATACCCCTGTGTCATTTTAAGTGATCCCCCTCCCCACCCTGATTTCCTTTTTTTTTGTTCAACAATAAATGTGTACTGTATTTTTCTTCATGGAAAAATAAGACATCCCCTGAAAATAAGACCTAGCGAATCTTTGGGAGCAAAAATTAATATAAGACACTGTCTTATTTTCGGGGAAACAGGGTATTGGAGAGTGATCGGATATCGTATGTACTTCATATTTCATTTTGATTACACATTCCATACACATACTCTTCTCGGAGTATTAAAAGGCGTGTGCGAGTTGTGCAAAAAGGGTGGGGGGAATGAAACAATAAAATAAATTTTTAGTGTCGTGTACCTCTGAGGCCAGAGATTTCCTGAAGAAGTCACATGGGTATACAGACACATCACTGCTGCTGCCAAATAAACAGAGACCAGAGGTGCTAGAACAACAGGGAAATAAATAATACAAAATTCTTCTTTTACTGTTTTGTCACATTTTCCCACTTGGGCAATTTTTTGCCCAGCATGGACAACCCCTTTTAGGAGTGATTCCAATAATAAGGATATACTGTATTAGGGACTTCTGGACCTGCACTTTTTAAATGTATATGTTCACCAAGAATAAACCAGTACTTTAACTTTTATGAGTAGACTTTTATGGTCTATGTCCGGATTTGCTGAACTTTACTTCCATATTGCACACTGCACATTCCTCTGTGTTATCTTCCTGCTCAACATCTCAAAATAATCCACTAAAGAGATGTCTCACTCTTGTATTTATCTTTCCCAAATCATCTTTTCTTCTTTGCTTTTTTTTTTTTATCAGTGTTTCCTTTCATGCGGCAACACACTAAAGCATGAGTCACGAAGCAGGGAAGGGGGGCTGCGGAAAGCAGAAGATTTAGGTCATTTAGAGTAATCCGCAATGTGAAATCCCCATGGTGTGTAGGGCATCAGTGCTTCCCGAGTCCTGCTTAGAACCTCAATATAATGTTACATTATTCTTCATCAAAATGATGTAAAACACAACAGGAAAGAAAAAGATATGTACGTGCTAGATTTATTATCTGCTATACAGTAATATGATATAGCATCAGCTTCTAAAGAATGCCCATACTATAAAATGTATATATTCCTTCTTTAATGTCTCTGATGCTTAATATTCATCCTCTCTTGTAAATGTAATAACTATAATGTAGCAGATCAACATCTATTTTTTATTTTTTTAAAGTGCATCTTTTTTGTTTTGCATTTTAGATACAATTGTACATATCTGTAACGATGAGTATATTGTTTTACCCATTGACTATGTCTTCTCTAAATGAAATAGATAGATACAGAATGTACAGTTTATAAATACAGTGCCTTGAAAAAGTATTCATACCCCTTTAACATTTCCATATTTTTTTTACGTTACACCCACAAACATAAATGTATTTTATTGGGATTTTATGTGATAGACCAACACAAAGTGGCAAGTATGTGTGAAGTGTAAAGAAAATGATACCTGGTTTTAAAATAAATACAAATCTGCAAAGTATGGCGGGCATTTATATTCAGCTCCCCTGAGTCAATACTTTGTAGGACCACCTTTCGTTGTAATTACAGCTGCAAGTCTTTTGTAGTATGTCTCTACCAGTTTTGCACATCCTGAGGCTGAAACTCTTGACCATTCTTCTTTGCAAAATAGTTCAAGCTCAGTCAGATTGGATGGAGAGCATCTGTGAACAGCAATTTTCAAGTCTTGCCACAGATTGTCAATGGAATTTAAGTCTGGACTATTCTAATGGGCCCTTTACACGGGCCGGGAATCTCGCAGATAATTGCTAACGGGCATTCAGAAAAATCGTTCGTTAGTGATTATGTGGTGGTGTACATGTACTGCTGATTACCCAATGAATGAGTGAAACACTCGTTCATCAGGTAATAGATCATTTGTGCGGTCACAAAAATGGTGTAAACACAATCTGGTGCCAGCAAACAACTAGTCCACGCTGACTCTCCCTGCTGTCAAATGGACGCACGCCTGCCTGATGAAGGGCATTCAATTTGCCCGAAACGTTGTTCAGTGTACCACCATGTCCGGCTAAATAAAGACTAATCAAGCATAAAAAAAATTGGTGTGCTGTCTGAATTGTTTAATACAAATTGAGTTCCAAGAGGTGGAGCCAGGATAACACCCTTGACGAGCACCCACATCAGCCAGAATAGACAGAGTGCTGTGATCACCTTGGATTACTATATTGAAGCAAACAACTAGTCAGTATGGGCACGAGTGATGGTATTAGTGATTACTCCTCCCCATACTGTGGAGGAGATCGCTGCATGTAATTGTAGTGGTCTCCTCCACAACTTTATCCCTGACCTGTCTGGTGTGTTCTTTGGTTTTCATGATGCTGTTTGATCATTCACTAATGTTCTTTAACAAACCATTGAGGCCTTCACAGAACAGCTTTAGTTATATACTGAGAATAAATCACACACAGGTGGACTCTATTTAGTAATTAGGATGACCTCTGAAGGCAATTGGTCACACTGGATTTTATTTAGGGGTATCAGAGTACAGGGGGCTGAATACAAATGCACATCACACTTTTCACATTTTATTTATTACAAATTTTGAAAACCATGTATCATTATTTTCACTGCACATTTATATGCACACTGCATACTTGTTAAGTCGTGTTGGTATTTCACAACCGAATAAAATACATTTAAGTTTGTAGATATAATGTGAAGACATGTTGAAAAGTTCAAGGGGTATGACTACTTTTTCAAAGCTATACAATATATATATATATATATATATATATATATATACAGTACAGACCAAAAGTTTGGACACACCTTTTCATTCAAAGAGTTTTCTTTATTTTCATGACTATGAAAATTGTAGATTCACACTGAAGGCATCAAAACTATGAAATAACACATGTGGAATTATATACATAACAAACAAGTGTGAAACAACTGAAAATATGTCATATTCTAGGTTCTTCAAAGTAGCCACCTTTTGCTTTGATTACTGCTTTGCACACTCTTGGCATTCTCTCGATGAGCTTCAAGAGGTAGTCCCCTGAAATGGTTTTCACTTCACAGGTGTGCCCTGTCAGGTTTAATAAGTGGGATTTCTTGCCTTATAAATGGGGTTGGGACCATCAGTGGCGTTGAGGAGAAGTCAGGTGGATACACAGCTGATAGTCCTACTGAATAGACTGTTAGAATTTGTATTATGGCAAGAAAAAAGCAGCTAAGTAAAGAAAAACGAGTGGCCATCATTATTTTAAGAAATGAAGGTCAGTCAGTCAGCCGAAAAATTGGGAAAACTTTGAAAGTAAGGGCTATTTGACCATGAAGGAGAGTGATGGGGTGCTGCGCCAGATGACCTGGCCTCCACAGTCACCGGACCTGAACCCAATCGAGATGGTTTGGGGTGAGCTGGACCGCAGAGTGAAGGCAAAAGGGCCAACAAGTGCTAAGCATCTCTGGGAACTCCTTCAAGACTGTTGGAAGACCATTTCAGGGGACTACCTCTTGAAGCTCATCAAGAGAATGCCAAGAGTGTGCAAAGCAGTAATCAAAGCAAAAGGTGGCTACTTTGAAGAACCTAGAATATGACATATTTTCAGTTGTTTCACACTTGTTTGTTATGTATATAATTCCACATGTGTTAATTCATAGTTTTGATGCCTTCATAGTCATGAAAATAAAGAAAACTCTTTGAATGAGAAGGTGTGTCCAAACTTTTGGTCTGTACTGTATATATATATATATATATATATAAATCTCAATTAATTTTAATATTGTTGAAAACTGAATTTATTTCAGTAATTCAGTTCAAAAAGTGAAACATATATTGTATATATAAACAAAACATATACAAAAAATGTGAGGTATTTGGAGCTTCGTTCTGTGATTAAATTCCTTCCAAAGGAAGAAAAGTGATGATGCTACCAAGCAAAGTTTTGCGCCAAGCACTTTAAATGGGGTAGGGAATCAATTGAAGATGACCCCCATTCAGGGCAACCTGTCAAAGCAACTTCAGAGGAAATATGTTGTAAAGTTGAGGCCATGATTTTGGAAGATCTTCGGGTCAAAGTCAGTGTTAGAGCTCATGAATTAGGCATTTCAGTTGGCACAGTTTCCAGTATCATTCATGATGTTTTGATGATGTCAAAGGTCAGTTCCCGATAGGTGCCACTAATGTTGAGACCTGAGCAAATAACTTGTTGCCAGCAATTTAGCCAAGAGAATTTAGACATGCTTAGAGAAAATCCAGGAGACTACTATTCTTTAATTATAATACAGGTGATGAAACATGGGTTCACCAGCATGATCCTGAGACCAAACAAGAGTCCATGCAATGGAAGCACAAGGGGTCACCAACTCCAAAGTTGTGTGCAGCAGTCAGCTAGAATGATCTTGGGAACAGTTTTTTGGGATACAGAAGGTGTTTTATTCCTAGAATGAATGCCACAAAAGACAACAATTACTGGAGGCAATCAATGAGAAACACCACAGGAACTTGACAGCAGGTGTGTTGCTACATCATGATAATGTGCCAGCTCACAAGTCTCGAAAATCACCAGCTGGGAATGTGGCTTCATTAAGCTTAACCATCCACCCTACAGTCCAGACCTTGCTACCAGTGATTACTTTCTGTTTTGGAACCTGAAGAAATTTCTGTTTGACCAACGATTTTCTGATGAAAATGCAGTCAAAGAGGCGGTTAAGAAGCCTCCTTCTATTCTGAGTGGATTCGATCACTGGAAGCGAAGTGGAAAAAGTGTGTTGAAGTCTTAGAGAAATACATTTAAAAGTAGTAAGTTCAATTTTCTCAGGTAATTTTTAATGCTGATGATTATGGCTTACAGCTAATGAAAACCCAAAAGTCAGTATCTCAGAAAATTAAAATATTGTGAAAAAGTTCAGTATTGTAAACCCAATGTTGTCACTGTTGACTTATCTACACAAAACACCTGCAAAGGTTTCCTAAGCCTTTAAATGGTTCCCCAGTCTGGTTCAATAGTCTACACAATCATGGAGAAGCCACAAAAGGTCATTGATAAACAACCTGACTCTTCACAGAGTGCGTTATCTAAGCACATTAATGGAAAGTTGAGTGGAAGAAGGTTGGTAGAAAAAAGTGCACAAGCAACAGGGATAACCGCAGCCTTGAAAGGATTGTCAAGAAAAGGCCATTCAAGGATTTGGGAAAGATTCTCAAGAAGTGGACTGCAGCTGGAATCAGTGCTTCAAGAGCCACCACACACAGACATATCCAGGACATAGGCTACAACTGTCACATTCCTTGTGTCAAGACACTCATGACTGGTTTCAAATAAAAGTAAATTTTGCATTTCATTTGGAAATCAAGGTCCCAGAGTCTGGAGGAAGAGTGGAGAGGCACACAATCCAAGTTGCTTGAGGTCTTGTGAGAAGTTTTCACAGTCAGTGATGGTTTGGGGAGCCATGTCATCTGCTGGTGTTGGTTCACTGTGAAATATCAAGTCCAAAGTCAGCGCAGCCGTCTACCATGTAATTTTAGAGCACTTCATGCTTCTCTCTGCTGAAAACCTTCATGGAGATGCTGATTTCATTTTCCAGCAGGACTTGGCACCTGTCCACACTGGCAAAAGTACCAATACCTGGTTTAATAACCATGGTATCACTGTGCTTGATTGACTAGCAAACTCACCTGCCCTAAACTCCATAGAGAATCTATGGGGTATTGTCAAGAGCGAAGATGAGAGACATCAGACCCAACAATGCAGACAAGCTGAAGGCCGCTATCAAAGCAACCTGGGGCATAACACCTTGGCAGTGCCACAGGCTGATCGCCTCCATGCCACACTGCATTTATGCAGTAATACATGAAAAAGCAGCCTCTACCAAGCATTGCGTGCATATACCATACATACTTTACAGCACCTCGCCCCAGTGGTCTCTGCTAGGTTTGCACCAAGGCATGACATTCATCACATGAGCAGCGCAGCTAATGACTGACCTCAGCTGTGATGCTTGCATGCATGATATATGACTGCTTAAGATAGCGACTGGCTGTTGCAGCAGGGGACTTTAACAGGTGAGCCCCTATAAATGTATACCATCTTGAACACTTATAACTTGATCAATTATATAAAGATTAAATACAAGATGTGCCCAGAATCTAAAAGGATTGACTCATTATTGTACAGATTGATTTTTGAAGCTACCTTTGCACGGAGGTGCCGCATGTAGGAAAAGATTGTCTTGGAGAGTGCAAAGGACTAAAAAGAAAAAAATGTGTTCGCTCCCTGAAATCAATGTTATCTGCACATACAGTTGCTGTTTGATCTTTCAGTTACATCACTATTAAGCCTCATTCACACGTCAGTGTTTTGATCAGTGGTTTCCATCAGTGATTGTGAGCGAAAAACAGGATTGGAGCCTCCACAGACATAAGGTATAAGGGAGAGATCTGCACCTGTTCTGTGTTTAGAGACGCACCTGGTTTTGGCTCAAAATCACTGATGGAAATCACTGACCAAACACTGATTGTGTGAATAAGGCTTTACACAATCAGCGCCCATTCTAACCTGCACTAGGAGAATGTGAGCATTAAATCTGTGGAGCAAAGTTTCCCCAAATGAGCATAGATTATAATTATATAGTCACCTTTATGAGCTGGTGAAATTCAATAGTAAGGTTTCAGAACTGCAAGCCATTCCCCACTGATTGCATATAACGACGTATATTTTGCTTATAAAAGGAGCTGTCTCATCAAAGACAAGCCCATTCAGAGAGAAGCTGTTCACCGTATTTGGTCTGGCTCCTGGAAATCCTAGTAAACAGCTGATTCAAATGGACATTTCGCCTGCACCGGCCACTGTAGGGGAAATGCAGTATTACAGTTAGGTTTGCGACATCGACACAATTCTAACAATGGATTTGAAATGAAACGAACAAGATGTGTTTTAACTGCAGACTGTCAGCTTTAATTTGAGGGTATTTACATCCAAATCTGGTGAACGGTGCAGGAATTACAACAGTTTGCATATTGCCTCCCACTTGTTAAGAAACCAAAAGTAATGGGACAATTGGCTTCTCAGCTGTTCCATGGCCAGGTGTGTGTTATTCCCTCATTAGCCCAATTACAATGAGCAGATAAAAGGTCCAGAGTTCATTTCAAGTGTGCTATTTGCATTTGGAATCTGTTGCTGTCAACTCTCAAGATGAGATCCAAAGAGCTGTCACTATCAGTGAAGCAAGCCATCATTAGGCTGGAAAAAAAAAACATCCGAGAGATAGCAAAAACATTAGGCGTGGCCAAAACAACTGTTTGGAACATTCTTAAAAAGCCGATGAGCTCAGCAACACCAAAAGACCAGATAGACCACGGAAAGCAACTTTGGTGGATGACCGAAGAATTCTTTCCCTAGTGAAGAAAACACCCTTCACAACAGTTGACCAGATCAAGAACACTCTCCAGGAGGTAGGTGTATGTGTGTCAAAGTCAACAATCAAGAGAAGACTTCACCAGAGTGAATACAGAGGGTTCACCACAAGATGTAAACCATTGGTGAGCCTCAAAAACAGGAAGGCCAGATTAGAGTTTGCCAAATGACATCTAAAAAAGCCTTCACAGTTCTGGAACAACATCCTATGGACAGATGAGACCAAGATCAACTTGTACCAGAGTGATGGGAAGAGAAGAGAATGGAGAAGGAAAGGAACTGCTCATGATCCTAAGCATACCACCTCATCAGTGAAGCATGGTGGGGGTAGTGTCATGGCGTGGGCATGTCTGTCTGCCAATGGAACTGGCAGAGCATCACAAAGGATGAAACCCAGCGTCTAGTGATGTCTATGCGTTCCAGACTTCAGACTGTAATTGACTGCAAAGGATTTGCAACCAAGTATTAAAAAGTGAAAGTTTGATTTATGATTATTATTCTGTCCCATTACTTTTGGTCCCTTAACAAGTGGGAGGCATATATGCAAACTGTTGTAATTCCTAAACCGTTCATCTGATTTGGATGTAAATAGCCTCAAATTAAAGCTGACAGTCTGCAGTTAAAGCACATCTTGTTCGTTTCATTTCAAATCCATTGTGGTGGTGTATAGAGCCAAAAATCTTAGAATTGTGTTGATGTCCCAATATTTATGGACCTGACTGTACATGACGGTAATTCATAAAAATAGCTATCCATCTATACTTGCAGCAGGCGTCATGGCCGGCAGGTCTCTGCTGCTTCAAACAGCAGAGACCTGCCACGAATTACCGCGACCGGCAATAATGCCGATCGCGGTAATTAAAGCCTTTAGATGCCGTGATCAAGTAAGATCACGGCATCTAAAGTGTCAAAAAAACGGAAGCTCGCGCTTCTGGGCATCTCACTCCGGTGGCCAGTGAGGATGCCGGCAATTGGCTTCAATGCTCTCAGGCTCACTGAAGAGGCTGACGGTATTGAAGCTACAATTTTTATTTTGGCCACCAGGTGGCAGCCAACATAATAAAAAAGCAATTCTCAGTAATAAATACATTAAAAAAATCCATGATTGTTTAAAATTAATAAAATAAATGCATTTTTTGGCTCATAAATGATCTTTAAAATCATTACAAAATAAAAAAAGTAAAAATGATATTAAAAAATATAAACGTTTAAATCTTCCCCTTTTCCATATAATAAAAATAATGGATAAATAACAAAAAATATAAACATCATGGGTATCGCCGCAACCACCTGTACTATTAATATATAAACACCTGTACTATTAATATATAAAAATATTTTTCCAATACGACAATTGGCGTAACAGAAAAAAGGGTCAAAATGGCCAATTTGCCATTTTTTTTATTGCTTCTCTTACCCAAAAAATTTATAAAATGTGATCAAAAAGTCACATGCACTCCAAAATGGTATCAATGAAAACTAGAGATTGTCCCACAAAAAAAATAGCCCCCACACAGCTCAGTAGATATAACTGTAAAAAAAAGTTATGGGGGTCAGAATATGGTGATCTAAAAAACAAAACCCGTAAAACGGTGGAGGATTTGCGTTTTTTTCCCATTCCACACCATTTGGAATTTTTTTTAACCGCTTCTCACTACATTGTATGCCATCATTAAATTAAATTAGAAAGTACAACTTGTCCTGCAAAAAATAAGCCCTCATGCAGCTATGTGAACAGAAATAGAAAAAAGCTATGGCTCAAGGAAGATAGGGATGAAAAATGAAAACGCCAAAACGAAAAAAACCTCCGGTATGCTAAGGGTTAAAGATCGTGCCTCCATTCTTTCCCCTAAATGAGGAATTTACATTAGAGGACTGTATAAATGACAATTCTCTAAAATAATATTATAGTTTGACTAGCTCCCAGACTCTGGAGAATATACTGTAACAGGTTAAATAGTGTGAGCAGAGAACGACTACTGAAGGGGAAAGTAGTATTACATGGTGACCATTCATCACAGAGTGTAGGAGCTGGTAGTATAGAGCAGCTCTCCATTCTTGTTGAGGGGTGTCCTCGGCAGAAGACCTCTTCCACCTTCTTCTCTGACATCCATATGCTCTAATAGGGCATTGCAGGCTAGACATAAGAAAACCTGCATTCCTTGCATCCTCTCAATAGATGAAACTTTGTTCTATAGCCATTGGGATCATTTCTGTGGCAGGTCCCATCAGCAGCTTTTAACAAAGGCTATGTGTGCTCTTCACCATGTAACCAGAAAGAGGAATACTTCTTAGGTTTTAGGATTCATGTTTGGCTTCTTACAGGGGGCTGAAGTTGAGTTTGCAAAATAATCCTGTGTAGCATTTTAAATTGGCCTTGGTCACATCAATAGGATCCACAGAAGTTTTGTCTTTTGACAATGTTGAATAACTGATAACTAGGATTATTGTCTGAGGTTAATTTTAATACCAGGGTAAGTTATGATTCTATGGGTCATTTACTTGATAGGCTGTCCATTTAAGGTCCAAAAATGGAAAATACAGGATGGGAAATATGCATTTAACACAAAACTATGGCCATTCAAATGTCCCTTATGGAGAATCTTTTACTGGTAGTATCCCGTAAAGTACAGTAAAACCCTACTAGGCTTTGCACTGCTGGAGTTTCAATCTGACCAAGGAGAACATCTACATGGAGTTTCTATATTCTCCCCTTGTTTGTGTGGGCTTCCTCCAGCTACTCAGGTTTCTTCCCACACTCCAAAGACATACTGATAGATTAATAAAAATTTTTGATTGTGAACCCCTTTGGAATATGTGTGCGCTATATAAATCAATAAAAAAAAAATAAATATTCCCCATAAGAAGGTATTCAAATTATATCACTCTTTATTAGCAGAAATAGCGGTCAAGAGGTCAATTATTTTAGCTGAGCAGATCATTTGAGATTTGCGAATTTACATATTAATTATTGTTATAATTTGTGTTTTCTATCTCAGCGAAAACCAATTTAACGAGTTAACCATTGGGGTGACAGATCAAGTTTGTTCTCCCCAGGAATCCTGTCTGTTGAAATGTGTGTAACATAACTGTTACTCCTTCTTTCAACAAGATTTCACATTTCAAAGGCGATTACATAATGCACACAGCAGTGTTTATCACATCTTCCGCTCCAAGGTTTGTCAGTACGAGAAAATCCTGCAACAGTTCATGTGCCGTACCGGAGGCTGGTGTTTATTATTGCACGCCGCATGTATAAAGTATTGGCAATGTAAATCAGTTACATATTAGCTTACATACAGGAAAGAAAATAAACCGCTGCAGAAAAGGTAGTGATCAAAGAAAGTTATGACTATTAGAATCCATTAATTCATCTTTAACCAATTCAAATGGAATAAACAATTCACATAATGCAAAATGCCACAGGATGAATCTGTATGTAAATTTTAATGTAGTCTTTACTATTAGCCTGGTTTGGAGGGGACACAGAAAATAATTACTGCAACAGATTTAGTCCACGTTCATTGCAGTATTTTGCAACATTAGGCAGGCATTTATCATTTTCTACTCCTGTTTCAGACATACGCCAAACAAGCCGGCGCCTCTATATAACAGGCGCATCAACTGCCAGCTAAAGGGGTATTAAGACCGGCATCTAAAATGCCAGTCTTAATAAATGACTCCCATAGAGTTTCAAATCTTTCCATTAAACTTCTTGTTTACACTCCAGTGAATTTACTTCTTGTTCACACTTCAGTGACGTGTGCTGTCCACGTTCTCCACTCAGAGCACAAGTACCCATTGACTTTTATGTGTTTGGTCACACATCAGTGGTCTTCTACCATGGGTCAGTGGAAGAATCATGGAGACCAAACACACCCATGGAAGTCTGTGAAAAACCACTGGCACAACACGGGTGGCATCTGTTCTCTGTGGTTTTTCACTGACTGTCAGGATTCGAACCCAGGGACTCCTGTGTCTCAGGCGGCAGCTCTTCCAACTAAGCTATTCTGTCTCCTGGACAGCTTGTGTGCTGAACTTATGCCTAGTTCCTGTGCCTCTAGTTTCGGTTCCCGCCTCCCTGGTTTTCTCCACCCTATTCCATGATTGAACATCCTATTTAAGCCCTGCCTTGCGAGATTATTGTGCTCTCAGCCTGTAATCAAGCTAGTCTCTCCTGCTCTGCTGCTAGAACCTGATGCTCCATTTTGTGCATCGACCATTAGCTTCCTCCTGACTATGGTATTTGCCTATTCCTCTAATACTGACGCTCCATTTCATGCATCGACCATTGGCTTCCTCCTGACTATGGTATTTGCCTATTCCTCTAATACTGACGCTCCATCTCGTGCATCGACCATTGGCTTCCTCCTGACTATGGTATCGGCCGTGCAATTACCCCAAGTAGTTGCAATAAAAGACTCTGAACCAGATCTGGACCGTTAAACTGACCATTGTTAGATGCTCTGGAAATAAATTTTCAGCTGAGCAGTGTCCGTGGAATATGGGTGACCCAGAGAGGGCAAAAAACAGACACATGGACCAAACATAGATTCTTCACAGATAAAACACGGACTGATTCTGCATGGATATCAAACGGACATGGAAATGTGAATGAGGCCTTAGTCTCAACCCTAGTTTTGGCATACACATACTGATGCAAAATACTGTCCAAAATATGCAAGTGTGAAGGCCTAACACAGTGCTCCAGATGGCGACCAAAACGGTTGCCAATGCGCCTTAAAATTTGCAGATGGCGACAAGACTTTTTAGTCAATGTTGGGGTACGTTATGCCAGCTGACTGAAATCTTACCCCCAGTGAAAGGTAACACCTCTGAACCCTGGGCCATGAAGACTGCAGAGTGGATGGCAGGGCACACACTGGCATTCCAGGGGCAGCTCCTTGTGATTCCTGCCGCTCAGTAGGTCAGAGGTCAGCGGAAGAACTTGTGAGGTCATTTATCAAACTGGTGTAAATTAGAACTGGCTTAGTTGCCCATAGCAACCCATCAGATTCCACCTTTCCGTTGGAAAATGAAAGGTGGAATCTGGTTGCTATGGGCAACTAAGCCAGTTCTAATTTACACCAGTTTGATATATGATCCCATTGGTCTATAGACTGCACTGGCGGACATTACTGGCCAGAAGGGTGGCACTGGCGGACATTACTGGCCAGAAGGGTGACACTGGCAGACATTACTGGCCAGAAGGGGGGCACTGGGGGACATTACTGGCCAGAAGGGTGGAACTGGGGCACATTACTGGCCAGAAGGGTGGCACTGGCGGACATTACTGGCCAGAAGGGTGGAACTGGGGGACAATACTGGCCAGAAGGGTGGAACTGGGGGACATTACTGGCCAGAAGGGTGGAACTGGGGGACATTACGGGCCAGAAGGGTGGAACTGGGGGACATTACTGGCCAGAAGGGTGGAACTGAGGGATATTACTGGCCAGAAGGGGGGCACTGGGGAACATTACTGGCCAGAAGGGTGACACTGGCAGACATTACTGGCCAGAAGAGGGGCACTGGAGGACAGTGTGGGGCATATTACTACTGTGGAGGCAGTGTGGGAGAAAATTACTATGTGCAGGCGGTGTGGGGCATATTACTACTGTCGGGCAGTGAGAAGGGAAGTTACTATGTTGGGGCCATGTAGGGAAAATTACTATTGGGGAGGCACTGTAGGGGCAGTTATATTACAGGGGCATATTAGAAGACATTATTTTTGGGGACACTATACAGGCATTATTACCTGGACACAATCTTGGGTTTTATTATTATTACTGGGGGAACTCTAGGGGGAATTTATAATAGCTGTAGACACTATAGGGACATTATTTCTACTGGAGTTACAATTTTTTCAGCAATATAGTACCTGGGGCATTGGGGAGCACAATGGGCACAGTATTGGGAGTGGCAGCAGGATGACCAGGATGGGGAGGTTGATGGAAAATTTTAGAAATCTAAAGTGACTGTGTAACAAACGAAATGTGGCTGAAAGAATTTGTCATGGTGGTCTGGGTCAAATGGAGGAGAAGAGGAAATAGAAGGTCTACACGACAGAAGATGTCACTAGATGTAAGAGGTATGTGGTGCTGTATACTCCTATGTGTAGTGCTGGCTCATTACTGTGACCTGCATCTCATCTTCTCCGCCAAGTCCTTTTTTTTTTATTATAATTATATACATTTTAAATTTGGCTCCTAAATTTTTCAGTTCAGTAGTCAATTCCCTGGTTATTTTTTTTTTGTTCTGGAGCACTGCTAACACGTCATCCTGATGATGATTAGTGTATAATAATTGATACCAAGAATGTTAGGCTTGTGACTCTAGGTTTAGGCCTCATGCACACAATCATATCTTTGGTCCATGATCGCACATGCACGTTCCACAAATTATAGAATATGTCTTATTCTTGTCCATTTTTGTGTACAAGAATAGCCAATACAGTGTAGGACTGAGGAAAGTGCAAAATGCACACGGTCTATATATCCATATTTGGTGGATCGGCAGTTTGTGGACCGCAAAATACATACGGTCATGTGCCTGTAGCCTAAGAGAGACACCTTTTGATTTTGTAGCTGGTGGAGTAAACCAAAAAGATAAACTAATGAAAAATGTGTGACTTGTAGCACTGTACTTTGGAAAACTTTTGAATTAACAAAGTGACATATCAAAAGTTTTGAATGTGACGTCATATGGCCTAGGGAAAGCTGAGAGAAGGCTGTGGTGCGCTGTTAAAGGCTGCTGCCTTCTCAAGCAGCTCATCGTGGGGGTCCGGGTGTCGGACCCCCACCAATCAGAAACTGTTTGGTGACTTAAATAGGTCATCAGTATTTAAGTCACGGAAAACCCCTTTAAACTTATATTAGGCAGGTTCACACTGGGTGTTTCATGACTGTTGCTGTTGCTAGTATGTAGGTATTTTCCTGTTTTACACATTTCTTATTTCTGCTGCAATTTTGTTTTTTTTACATCACAAAATGCTTTATGTGTCATGTTTTAAAATCCAGTAGTAACTGCATGTACAAACCATACTGTAGATACCCATATTTAAACAATTTTCTATCTCTGATGGATATCGTAACTGCCTGATGAAAATTTAAAACGGCTGCACAGGTAAAATAGGGATATAGTAACACGTAATTGGGGAAATAGGTCCTTTGGTTTGAGATACTTTTTATGTAGAGCTGCTATGAAGCAGAACAACAACGTTACTGCGGCTTAAATGCAGGTTACAGTGTCTGGGGAATGTGGAAAAAGCACTCATGTGCAAAGCTTCTCCATAGGACACAATGTTTTTTTGAAAACCCGTTATACAAAGAGCTATAATCAGTCTTAACAGCTGTATTTCAGTAGGACTTGAATGAACTGCATGAATATCGTCCAAAAAAATTAAACATTGCTTTTAAGCATCCGCCTTATCATTTTGCAGAAGCTTTGACTAAGATAAAAAAGGTTAAAATAGTCATAGGACATTAGGATCCATAGATATACATGTTGTGTCTTTGCTTTTAATTTCAAAGAGGATGTCCAGTTTCCTATTGGGGCCCCATAGCAGCTGCTCTGACTGTTACCCTGGGGATAGGTTATCAATATCATGAAATTGGACTGGACCACCCATTTTATAAAAAAAAAAGCCTCCTCAGATTTTTTTAATAGTGCTTTTTAATAGCAATTTGCAATTGTGGTTTTTTTTTTGCCCATTGCCAACCTCATATTATCATGAAATATCACGCGGTTAAAAAGTAAACAGATTTCCAGACTCATTGAATAATATAGTTTAAAGAGAACCTTTCACCATGAAAATGCAAATGAATCTGCAGGAGCTGAGCAGATTGATATATAGTTTTATGGGGAAAGATTCAGCAAAACTTGATCTTATTACTTTCATTTCCTGCTCATTCTGGGCTTTGATGTCAAGGAGGTGGTCTTATCAGTAAATGACAGCTTCCCCTCTATGACTGTGTATACACAGATCGCTGTCAGTCACCGATAGGACCGTCTCCTCGTCCTCAAAGCCCAGAATGAGCAGGAATTTAAATGAATGAAATACTAGTTATACTGAATCTTTTCCCATAAAACTATATATTGTCTGCTCTGCTCCTCCTGCTCTATAACATGCTGCCTGCAGCTCAGACACCATGTTCACCATGACAGGTTCCCTTTAAGGCCCTGATTTATCATGCCTTCACTCCAGAATTCTGGCTTGAAAAAGTCACAAAATGGGGCTTTTGTGTCTTTTTGGGCTCACTTGTGCAAAAGTTTAGCATTTTTATACCACTCACTCCAGTTTTGAAACATGGGTGGGAAAGTGGGCTTGTTTAGCTACGTTAATGAGTTTCACTCCAGAATTATCACTAAAACTTTTTTTTTTTTTAAAGTTGCATTCTAACTCCAGTAGTGGAGGGTGGATTAGGAAAACTGGAGTAGCTTTTCTAGACAAAAGTGTTAAGTTTAAGGATGAGACAAATTTATCAAGTCACATATGACATTAGATAAATGTGGAGTATAGTACCCCAAAACAGACTGCAGCAAATCTGACTTTAAAAATTCCCCCCATAGTTCCTAAATATACCCTGGTTAACATCACTGTAATGTACAGCATTTACCTATTCAGCACTTTTTGATTTAACAGTGTTTAAAGATATAGCATCTTTTCTCACTTGTGTCTAACTCTGTACAAGATATAATCTAAGCATTAACAGGATCTCTCTTCTCACAGGTCGTCACTGTGATCTTTCTTTGATACAAGGTTTACACAACTTGACAAGAGGATCAGGGAGTCATAAAAAGTATATGTACAGTATATGTGGGACAGAGTGGAGTGAAGGAAGACCAGCATACCAGGATAACAACTTGGGGAATAACTGTGTCACTGACATGACAGACTGTTATGTGGCAGTCTTTGCCCACCGGCTCCGCTGTCCTGTGTCCCTGCAGCTCAATCCCACTGGCTTTCCCCTCCTCCTACCCAGTGGGTTTGGCGGCTGGAGAATCGCCACTGGCATCCCTTTCCTCCACACAGGCTGAGGCTTGCTTCTGCTATGCCTGTAGTCTGCCAGTTTCCTGAAAAGTTGTAGTGTTTTTCTACATTTGTCTGCCCATGTACTGACGTCTGCCTGTTTTCCAGATTTGCTGCCTGATCTCCATTCTGACCATGAGCTGTCCACTGACCTCTGACCTCAGACTGTTTATTGGATCACATGAACTCTGCCTGTCCCGACCGTGGCTGATCCCTGACTGCGGTTTTGTCTGATCCCTCTGTGTTCTGCACCCAGACTTGACTCCTGTGGGTCTGCAGTAAGTTGGACAGAGACTAGTCCAAAAGGTACGGTAGTAGAATGGTGATTCCTCTGCAGTGGAGTCCAGATCCCTTTATATGGATTAAAGGGGGAAGACCAGGGGTTCATCTAGACCAGTGTTTCCCAACCAGTGTGCCTCCAGCTGTTGCAAAACTACACCTCCCAGCATGCCCGCACAGCCAAATGCAGTCCGGGCATGCTGGGAGTTATAGTTTTGCAAAAGCTGGAGGCACGCTGGTTGGGAAACACTGATCTAGACAACACCCATAGGAGTAGCCCCAAATCTTTTCAGTGGCATAGCAGTTCAACATCCACCTTGTAACACAGTCACACCCCCATAGACCACTATTAATATCATAGTGTACCAATGAAAAACAAAAAAGGGTGCAATGCATTTACTGTTCCGAATTAAGCATGAGAATACCTGTATGAACCTGTATAGTTACAAATTGATACAAATGATATTATACACTTTTGCTATATTTACTCGCAGAGATAATGTAATTGTCAAACTGCAAATCAAGGAAGTAGCAGGTGTCAATAAGATCTGCAGATGATCAAATTTTCAAGCACCTAGCTCCAATCTGTGGCATGTGGGAGAGGCATAAATCCAGATTGAAAGCAAAGTTTTTTAGCCACATGAAATCTCAAAAATGGAATCTAGTCATGTGGGATGATTGTGTGATGACTCCTGTTTGCCAATATGCCAGTTATTGCCACTTATCACAGACTGAGAGAGACAGAATCCTTAAACTGAAAGGTATTGGTTTATCACTCTGGCAGATCACTACGTGACTAGGCCAAGATGTCAGCACTGTTCAATGTGTCCCATGGTTGGGAGAACAACAAACTGGAATGACAGCCAGAGGTACACAGAGGCGAACCTCTGCACAGAGAAATAATCTAATTAGAAAAGTGGCGCGTACTGATCCATTCTGTACTGCAAGTGAAATTGGACGTCACATCCCAAGCCTAATGCAGCCAACGGTGTCTACACAAACCATCATAAGGCATTTGTACAACATTGGGCTGTGTGACACACTGGTCCTACTCCTTGGATTATGGGGGTAGCATAATGTATTGTAGCAGGATCCCTCTAATCTTCATTGCTGGTACACTATCAGCTTGGCGTTACGTTGATTTAGCTGTGGAACTAGTGGAATGGCCATTTCTGACATTTCTCCAATGTGTCCCAGGAGGACAATATGTGTGGGTGTGCAAGGTATACAAGATTATCAACTCACCATATTAATAAAGTGCTGCCCGTTACTGCCTAGAAAAGATACATTACTTTAGATCTTTTTGGAAACTCGTTAAGTGTGATGAATAAAATTTTAATGCTCTGGATATATTTTGATGATCAAAGGAAAAGGCAGTAATAATGTTTCTAAGATTAAAATCTCCCATAAGTGTTCTGAAGATCGTTATGTACTTACCGCATGAATGAAGGCAAAACAAAATTAAAATGGTACTTTTCTAATGAACTTTTTGACCATTTTTTCTAGTCCTATGTATGCGGTAACTTTTTTTATTTTGACCATGTTATCAATGTATAAATAGACTAACAGGGGTTTTGCAGCATTTTAATGTTGATAACCTATCCTTAGGATTGGCCATCAGTTGATTGGAAGGAGTTCCCACTGATCAGCTGTTTTAAAGAGGACCTGTCACCACAAAATGCAATGCAATATGCAGGCAACATGTTACAGAGCAGGAAAAGCTGAGCAGATTGATATATATTTTTGTGGGAAAAGATTCAATAAAACTTGTAATTTCTACATTTACATCTTTGCTTTTTGTAACTTAAGACCACCCCCATGAACAGCCGTCAATACACGGGGGAAGTGTTATCAGTGACTGATTCTCTGTATAAGTTTGTATCCATAGATAGCGGTCAGTCACTGATAACATCTAAGGTCTGTGATGCTGTGGTCATAGGTGTAAAAGTGTTTCTATACAGTCAAGATCCCAGGGACCTTCACCTGCACTATGTGAAATGTGGCCTAACTGATTATATGTACCAAATGTCCTACTGGGGGTCTCTATGTTGATGAAACTGGTCAAAGGCTTAGAACAAGAATGAACTGTCATCACCAAACAATAAAAGAAGAAAGGAAAGATCTGTCTGTACCGAAACTCTTTTGTAGCCATGACCACAACATCACATACATGAAAGTCTTGATATTAAAATGGAATTTCAAATCAAAGAAGGACAGGATAGTCTGAGAGTATAAACTCACCACAACCTTTGACACACTCAGATCAGGAATTAAGGTGTTACATGGATTTATGTCCTTCTACATTTGTTAAAGCGATTTTCCAAGATTTTTATACTGATGACCTATCCTCAGGATAGGTCATCAGTATCTGATCGGTGGCTGCGGCCTTCTCTCTGCTTTTCCTAGGCGTAGTGATGACTTGTTCATGTGTCATGTGGCCTTGGAGCAGCTCAGCCCCATTCAAGTGAATGAGGCGGAGCGCGATACCAAGCACAGCCGGTATACAATGTACGGCGTTGAGCTTGTTAAGCTGCGAGAAGGCAGGAGCACCAGTGCCTTCTCAAGACAGCTTATCGGTGGGGGTCCCAATCAGATACAGAGGATAGGTCATCAGTAAAAAAATCTTAGAAAACCCTTTTAAGGAATTCATCCCTCTGATCTCCTGGGTTCATCAAATTCATGGACTGGACATATATCAGCAAAATAAAACTTTCACACTCCTTATCTGTAACTGCTGGAACAATTTACTGCTAAAAATGTTTGTTTCCTCCTCCACTCATATTGATTTAACATCACTGGTCTCCTCTACCTCACTATTTCTATGTACTGTTGTGTATAAATATGGGAATCTTTCAAATACTGTATAATGCCTGAGGAAGAGACCTGAGTTGTCTCAAAAGCTTGCAGTTTTGTCATCATCGTTTCAATACGCCTGTTGTCTGGCGTGAAAAAGTCTCAATCTGCATGTTTGTGTACTCTGCCGGTCTATGATAAATCTGCCCCATGGTCTGAACAGTGTATGGCAATGATCTTGGGAAAAAGAGGATTGGGCTTGTTGAATTTCAACTCAGTCCGTTACTGTCACTGCAGGTAAGCCACTGCCAGAGGTGAGGTGTCTAGCAGTGGCTAATTCCCTTTTCACACTTGAAACTGGTGCTCAAGGTACACTTTCACTTTAAGACTGTTTACAAGAATCCATTTTTGTACTCTACGTACAGCTACATGGCAGACATTTTTATAAATACAGCAAAGAGCAGATAAATACAATATAACACTAGGCGTACCCTAGTTTTTGATGTGGACTTCATGCCATATGAAAACACCAAGAAGTGTGAAGGCAAAAGAGAGATGTCTATCAATTTCAACCAAGGGATGGAAGGCAATGTGGTTGAAGGTAAAGGGAGTGAAAAAACAGAATTCTACACATTTACATATGCCTTCATCATTTATCATCCTCTTATAGGCAGAAATGGCTGACAATTAAGCCAACTTTTGTGGTGGTGTTTTGTGTAAAAAGTTGCATTTATGGCAGAAAAATTTGACTTTTTGTCAAAAAGTTGCATCTATGAAAATAAAAAAACAACTTGTCGTGGGAACAAGTGATAGGTAAATATTAAAACAGGATACATTTATTTTTATCTAATATAAATGAGCTAAACAGCAGGGTTCTGTCAGTAAATTGACATTCAACAAAAACAAAACAATAGCAGAAATGTCCCAAGTCTGAGACAAAAGTTGCAAAGGAAATGTTGGAAATATGCTTCAAAAGTCACAAATATTTTTCAAAAGTTGCAAGTGTGGTCTAGCAGGGTTGGCTGAAATGGCGCATTTCTGTTTAAAAAAGTAGCATTATCGTGCTATTGGCGTTAAAATGTTGGAAATCAAGAGAAATAGGCAAATAATCCAGTTTATTTTAAAAAGTCACATTCTAAAAGTCTTCCAAGAATCTTTTGATATATGTGGTAAAACAAATCACCACTTTTGATTTGTAATGTTTGTATATTTTTTTTTTGCGTAAATAATGCTATTATTGATAAATGCCCCCCACTGTCTTTTGAGGGGATTTTAAACGGAACAGCTTTTCACCTTACTTTTGTACTGCCTATTTATATATCTATGTAAAATAATTATGTCATCCTTAGAGACTCTTGTCAAGACTAAATAAATGTAATTATTTTAAATAATCTTTCTTTGTGTTTTTTTGTGGAACATGTGTAGATCATGCAGTACAAAATGGGAGAGATTTGTCAAAACTGGCGAAAGGAAAACTGACTTAGCTGCCTATAGCAACCAATCAGCATTCATCTTTCATTTTTCAAAGCAGCTCTAAAATATGAAAGGTGGAATACGATTGGTTGCAATAGGCAATTAAGCCAGTTTTCAGTTACACCATTTTACATACAGTGGGATGCGAAAGTTTGGGCAACCTTGTTAATCGTCATGATTTTCCTGTATAAATCGTTGGTTGTTACGATAAAAAATGTCAGTTAAATATATCATATAGGAGACACACACAGTGATATTTGAGAAGTGAAATGAAGTTTATTGGATTTACAGAAAATGTGCTATAATTGTTTAAACAAAATTAGGCAGGTGCATAAATTTGGGCACCACAAAAAAGAAATGAAATCAATATTTAGTAGATCCTCCTTTTGCAGAAATTACAGCCTCTAAACGCTTCCTGTAGGTTCCAATGAGAGTCTGGATTCTGGTTGAAGGTATTTTGGACCATTCCTCTTTACAAAACATCTTTAGTTCATTCAGGTTTGATGGCTTCCGAGCATGGACAGCTCTCTTTAAGTCACACCACAGATTTTCAATTATATTCAGGTCTGGGGACTGAGATGGCCATTCCAGAACATTGTACTTGTTCCTCTGCATAAATGCCTTAGTGGATTTTGAGCAGTGTTTAGGGTCGTTGTTTTGTTGAAAGATCCAGCCCCGACGCAGCTTCAGCTTTGTCACTGATTCCTGGACATTGGTCTCCAGAATCTGCTGATACTGAGTGGAATCCATGCGTCCCTCAACTTTGACAAGATTCCCAGTCCCTGCACTGGCCACACAGCCCCACAGCATGATGGAACCACCACCATATTTTACTGTAGGTAGCAGGTGTTTTTCTTGGAATGCTTTGTTCTTTTTCCTCCATGCATAACGCCCCTTGTTATGGCCAAATAACTCAATTTTAGTTTCATCAGTCCACAGCACCTTATTCCAAAATGAAGCTGGCTTGTCCAAATGTGCTTTAGCCCACCTCAAGTGGCACTTTTTGGGCTGTGGGCGGAGAAAAGGCTTCCTCTGCATCACTCTCGCATACAGCATCTCCTTGTGTAAAGTGCGCCGAATGGTTGAACGATGCACAGTGACTCCATCTGCAGCAAGATGATGTTGTAGGTCTTTGGTGCTGGTCTGTGGGTTGACTCTGACTGTTCTCACCATTCGTCGCTTCTGTCTATCCGAGATTTTTCTTGGACTGCCACTTCGAGCCTTAACTTGAACTGAGCCTGTGGTCTTCCATTTCCTCAATATGTTCCTAACTGTGGAAACAGACAGCTGAAATCTATGAGACAGCTTTCTGTATCCTTCCCCTAAACCACGATGGTGAACAATCTTTGTCTTCAGGTAATTTGAGAGTTGTTTTGAGACCCCCATGTTGCTACTCTTCAGAGAAAATTAAAAGAGGAGGGAAACTTACAATTGACCCCCTTAAATACTCTCTCATAATTGGATTCACCTGTGTATGTAGGTCACCGAGCTTACCAAGCTAATTTGAGTTCCAATAATTAGTTCTAAAGGTTTTGGAATCAATAAAATGACAACAGTGCCCAAATTTATGCACCTGCCTAATTTTGTTTAAACAATTATAGCACACTTTCTGTAAATCCAATAAACTTCATTTCACTTCTCAAATATCACTGTGTGTGTCTCCTATATGATATATTAAACTGACATTTTTTTATCGTAACAACCAACGATTTATACAGGAAAATCATGACGATTAACAAGGTTGCCCAAACTTTCGCATCCCACTGTAAATCTCCTTTAATATATCACCATTCTCATCTCTCAGATGAAAAATAATAGTTTCTCTCAACAGGGACTTTTCAATGCAGAAAAATGTTGTAGCAACTTGAAATGTCAAGGAAAAATCCCAGCAAACTGCATCCCTATGGCTTAGCAAACATCTTTTACTCTTTTCTATCATGTTTGAAGGTAGCGAGGGACAGTATAATGTTTATGACCTTTGTTGTAGGGTTTTTACTTTTATATACTTATTAAGTTGACTTTGTCTTCCACAAGTTTTCTTGTCTAATAGCATTCTCCCATTCTACTAATATCTTATAAAAAATATTGAGGAGTATCAATCTCTTTACAATGAGCAGAGCTTCTGAGCAGTGTTTCCGTGTAACATTTAAAGGGGTCAGTGGCGTACAGCCAATATAGGTGAACCACGCCGTTGCTATGGGGCCCGCAGCACAGGGGGGCCCAGAGCGCACAGGAGGCCCCACCCCCTCCATTTATTTTAGACAGTACACAGACTTGTGGCGTAGGCGCAGCGCGCCCGCGGCACTTGCCTTTGATCGGCAGCACCTGCCTGGCTGCGGGCCAATCAGCGCAAGTCAGCACAAAGAGGCAGCTGCTTATTAACCAGTGGCAGCAGGAGCGGGCGCCACTCATACATACAGAGCGCGTGAGCGAGGCAAGTAGGCGATGCACACGGCACCCTGCTGCACTCATTCCTCCTCGTCGCCCGCTATGCTGAAAAAGTAATCTGCCACTGCCCTGCGGCTGCCGTGCCGAGTCCCGATGACAGCAAGTGCAGTGGCACTAGTGAATGCAGCCCAGACTGAAGGACTGCCCGCTCCTGACCGGACACGGACGATGGTCTGTTGATTGATTGGTTGGTGGTTGTGTTGTGTATGGGAAGGGATAATGCAGCATTGCCAGCAAGAGAACTTGTAGGGAGGGAGGGGAGGGGGGCTCATAGAGGGCAGTCTTCTTTCCTTCTACTCTGTCCTCTATGAGCCTCCCCCCCGAGTCCTCTATGAGTCCCCCCAACCCCTAATGACCCCCCAAAAATGCCCAGGGGGGTGGAGTAGTATGAGGAAAGCACACTGTCCTCTATGAGCCCCCCAACCCCTAATGCCCCCCAAAATGCCCAGGTGGGAGAGGAGTAGAAGGAAAGCATTTTGGGGGGCATTAGGGGTTGAAGGGGCTCATAGAGGCTTATAGTGAACTCTGGGGGGGGGGGGGGGAGCTCATAGAGGACAGTGTGCTTTCCTCCTACTCCCCCCCCCCCCGGGCATTTGGGGGCATTAAGGGTTGGATAATCCCTCTAACTCCTTGCTGCTGATGCTAAATGTGCACATAGCCACCAATCATATTCCCCCAAGCCATCCATCCCCCAACACATCAGTCACCTTTAGGGGGGGATATGATTGGTGGCTATGTGCACACTCAGCATCAGCAGCAAGGAGTTAAAGGGGTTTGGGGTAAATGAAGTGATGACAAAATGGCGCTGGTAGCAAAGGGGTTAAGATGTGGGGGATGGCCTACGTCTGGCTTTAGCACAGTGGACACAGGCAGGAGGAGCGATGTGTATGCGGGTCCCTGCCCTGCACTCACTCAGCTGTGCTCGCATACATATCGCGCCCTGTGCCCACTCTGCTAAAACCTGACATAGCCCATCTATACCCGGCTTTACCAAAGCAGACAGGCAGGAGCAGTGATGTGATCATATTTATTGTATGTGTGTGTGTGTGTGTGTCTGTTACCATCACCATGCCCACAGTGTTCCTATGTCTTGACGCAGCTGCATCAGGACATTCTGTGCAGGGCAAGAGAAAGAAGAAGGAAGAGGGGACAGATATACGCCAGCATGGAGTCCGTGGGAGAGGCACAGTGAGGGACACTAAGGACACAGGTAACACTACCACATGATCTACACTAGTGTTATCTGTGGTTTTACATAGGACTGCAGGTAACACTACCACATTATCAGCACTAGTGTTATCTGTGGTTTTACATAGGACTGCAGGTAACACTACTACATTTTCAGTAATCAGAGAGCCATCACTGTGTTATCTGTATCCAGAGAGCTATCACTGTGTTATTTGTGGTGTTACATAGGACTACAGGTGACCTCTACTACATTATCTGTACTCAGAGAGTTATCACTGTGTTATTTGCAATGTTACATAGGACTGCAGATAAAACTTTTATGGAATATCCACAGTAGTCCCATAGATTCAGATACCACAGGGTTTTGTTCATACGGCATTCCCTTTGCCGCAAAACTGACCTCTGCCCTTCATTCTCTGGGTCAGTACGAATACGTACGAACGTATGTATACATTTCTTTATTAGCAAATAGGGGTGTGGCAGGGGAGGAGCCAGGACAGGAGGTGGGACGGGCCAGGGGTGGGTAGTGCGCGTGGTTAGGGGGCCCAATTTAGATTTTTGCTATGGGGCCCAGTGATTTCTATGTACACCCCTGAAAGGGGTTATCCCATGATTTATGTGAACAAATGAATATCAGACATGATATCATACATGAAAATCTCTTTCTAACAAATTTAGAACCAGCCCTGTACCTCCTATTGCTATGCTAAATTTATTTCAAGCTGGTAGCTTGGGGGGAAAGGAGGGGGTCCTTTCTCAAGTGGTGTGTGTAACAGCGGCTGCTGTGCGCCACTGTTCCCCTGCTTACCGCCACGGTCCCGGGTGCTGTGTTCAGCTGTGATCTGCCAGTGTTTCCTTTCAGCCCTGGCCACAGCATGCTTGCTGCTTGTTTCCTGCAGCATTTCCTTAAGGTCGGCACTTGTCACTTCCTGTGTTTTATGGGTTGGATCATGTGACCTCACCAACGAATCCTAGCCATCCTGCACATACAGTGGGATGCGAAAGTTTGGGCAACCTTGTTAATCGTCATGATTTTCCTGTATAAATCGTTGGTTGTTACGATAAAAAATGTCAGTTAAATATATCATATAGGAGACACACACAGTGATATTTGAGAAGTGAAATGAAGTTTATTGGATTTACAGAAAGTGTGCTATAATTGTTTAAACAAAATTAGGCAGGTGCATAAATTTGGGCACCGCAAAAAAGAAATTAGATCAATATTAGGTAGATCCTCCTTTTGCAGAAATTACAGCCTCTAAACGCTTCCTGTAGGTTCCAATGAGAGTCTGGATTCTGGTTGAAGGTATTTTGGACCATTCCTCTTTACAAAACATCTTTAGTTCATTCAGGTTTGATGGCTTCCGAGCATGGACAGCTCTCTTTAAGTCACACCACAGATTTTCAATTATATTCCGATCTGGGGACTGAGATGGCCATTCCAGAACGTTGTACTTGTTCCTCTGTATAAATGCCTTAGTGGATTTTGAGCAGTGTTTAGGGTCGTTGTCTTGTTGAAAGATCCAGCCCCGGCGCAGCTTCAGCTTTGTCACTGATTCCTGGACATTGGTCTCCAGAATCTGCTGATACTGAGTGGAATCCATGCGTCCCTCAACTTTGACAAGATTCCCAGTCCCTGCACTGGCCACACAGCCGCACAGCATGATGGAACCACCACCATATTTTACTGTAAGTAGCAGGTGTTTTTCTTGGAATGCCGTATTCTTTTTCCTCCATGCATAACGCCCCTTGTTATGGCCAAATAACTCAGTTTTAGTTTCATCAGTCCACAGCACCTTATTCCAAAATGAAGCTGGCTTGTCCAAATGTGCTTTAGCCCACCTCAAGCGGCACTTTTTGTGCTGTGGACGGCGAAAAGGCTTCCTCTGCATCACTCTCACATACAGCATCTCCTTGTGTAAAGTGCGCCGAATGGTTGAACGATGCACAGTGACTCCATCTGCAGCAAGATGATGTTGTAGGTCTTTGGTGCTGGTCTGTGGGTTGACTCTGACTGTTCTCACCATTCGTCGCTTCTGTCTATCCGAGATTTTTCTTGGTCTGCCACTTCGAGCCTTAACTTGAACTGAGCCTGTGGTCTTCCATTTCCTCAATATGTTCCTAACTGTGGAAACAGACAGCTGAAATCTCTGAGACAGCTTTCTGTATCCTTCCCCTAAACCATGATGGGGAACAATCTTTGTCTTCAGGTTATTTGAGAGTTGTTTTGAGATCCCCATGTTGCTACTCTTCAGAGAAAATAAAAAGAGGAGGGAAACTTACAAATGACCCCCTTAAATACTCTTTCTCATAATTGGATTCACCTGTGTATGTAGGTCGGGGGTCACTGAGCTTACCAAGCCAATTTGAGTTCCAATAATTAGTTCTAAAGGTTTTGGAATCAATAAAATGACAACAGTGCCCAAATTTATGCACCTGCCTAATTTTGTTTAAACAATTATAGCACACTTTCTGTAAATCCAATAAACTTCATTTCACTTCTCAAATATCACTGTGTGTGTCTCCTATATGATATATTTAACTGACATTTTTTATCGTAACAACCAACGATTTATACAGGAAAATCATGATGATTAACAAGGTTGCCCAAACTTTCGCATCCCACTGTATATAAGTGGCTCAGCCCCCTTCCCAGATGCCTCAGTGTCAAGGTCCTTGTGTCCTGCTAAGGTTCCTGATATCCGCCTGTGTTCCTGACTCGTACTCGTGTTCCTGGACTCTTCTACCTGTTTGATCCCTGCCTGCTTGCCTTGACTCTCCTGTTGCCGACCCGGATTGCCTGACCTGTACCTGTGCCGCCTGCCCTGACCTATTGCATGTCTGATTTCACCTCTGCCTCATTCTTCGGTCCTGCACTGTTGCTCCTGGTACCGACTCAGCCTATTGACAATGCCTGTACCTCTGGTACCTTTCTCAGGTACCTCCTGGTCTGCCTGGACCAGCTGCCTCGTGTGGCTACCCTCCTCAAGAGGTAGTGACCTGGTGTTCCCCTTGGGAAAGTCTATCCCCACCATCAGGGGTAGTGTGAAGATCGAAGGGTTCACTTAGACAATGCCCTTAGAGGAGGTAGGACACGTGGCACAGTGGGTTCACACCTCGTGACAGTGTGCACTTTCTGCTGCAGCTCTTTCCAAGTATCCGTCACAGCTTCTAACAGTAAATACAGCTGGTGCAGCTGAAGGATGAATCTGAGCATGTGCGACTACCTCGGAAATAAAACTGAGGTGAACAAAGAAATAAGGTAAAGAAAAAATAGCAGGTGGTGCTATAGAGGTACAGAGATACATTTAGAGATGCAACTTTTTTTTTATTACATGCAGTTATAAAAGTATTCCCATCCAGGTACTGGTTTGAAAAATTTTGAATATGTTTTGTGGACAACCCTTTTAATGAGGTGCATTTTTCTGGCATTTCATAGAATCGCTTCTAACTAGGTACATTCTTTATGCTGCATACAAACACCCCTAATTTAACACTGTTATTCACTTAATCTAGGCCATTAAATGTTTTTTTGGGGGGATTAAAGTTATACTATATTCTGTGTATACAAGCATAACTTTTTGGCCTAAATTTTTGTACACTCAGTGATTAAGTGATGGCAGTTACTAATGAATCACAGCTTTACTATTACAAGTAGAATGGCTAGTTCAGTTCTTCATTTCTTTATGGCGCAATAAAGGCGAAGTATTAAGAATGTTAATAAAAAGAAGTGCTCTACAACTGGCAATTTGTCAGCTTTCGGTATCTGTTAGGTGGTTGTTATTCTGTCACAGTTTGTCTTTATAATTAGCTTCCTATGCCTGAAATATTGATGTACTTACCCACAGATATAGTCCATACTGCAATTATTTTAGTGAAAGCCTTGGTTCTTGAGTTGAAGCGGCTGTGATGGATAGGATTTCGTATTGCAATATACCGATCCAGAGAAATTGCACAGAGGTGCATTATAGAAGCAGTGGAGAAAAGTACATCCAAATATATCCAAACAGGACAAAGTTTCCTATGTAAAGGCCATTCATAATCTAGAAGATAATAAAAGGTAATATTTTTAAAATATTGGTATAAAATGTACTACTACATTTAAAGTAAAACAAATATTTATTAGAATGTATATTTTGCTGTATTAACTAAATAAATAATATAAAATAAATATATAAATAAATACTAAATATTTCAATACATTGACTATAAAAAAAGTTATACAATGGATAATATATACTGTATTTTTTGTATAATAATCAACTAGGAGGAGGAAAAAAATATATTTTTCATCAGACCTCAGATCAGACCCCTAATCTTTATCAGACCCCGAATCTAAACAAATATTTATTGGAAGCCAAGCCTTATATATTATAGTTATACAATATAAATCATGTATATTTTGCTATATTAACGCAATACATAATATACAATAAATAATATATAAATATATACCGTACTAAATATTTCAATACATTGACTATAAAAAAAAGTTATACAATGGATAATATATACCATATTTTTATATAATACACAACTAGGAGGAAAATAAATATTTTTCATCAGACCTCAGATCAGACCCATAATCTTCATCAGATCCCTAATCTTTGCACACCCCAATCTTCATCAAACCTCAGACCAGACCCCCAATCTTCATTAGACCCTCAATCTTTATCAGACCTCAGATCAGTCCCCCAATCTTCATTAGACCCTCAATCTTTATCAGACCTCAAATCAGACCCCCAAATCAGACCCTCAATCTTCATCAGACCTCAGATCAGACAAAATTGAAATAAAACAACTTATCTCTCCTGCTCTGGACAGTGCTGCCACTCAGGAGATCCAGCACGCTCTCCCAGCAGCGCTGCCCTGTGACCTGACGTTGCACAGCATCAGGTCATCGTCCTGAAGCTATGTCCTGAAGCTATATGCTGTCAGGACACAGGGCAGCAGCCCGAGAAGACCATGGACAGGAGAAGTGAATAATACCAGCATTATACTCACCATTCCCTGCACCTTCTGTGTACTAATCAGCGCTTCCATAATGAAAACCCAAATTAGCATTCGCTTGATAAGACACACCACCATTTTTACCCCACTTATTAGATGAAGAATACGATAAATATATACTAAACATTTTCCTATATTGACTATTTATATAATATACAATACATAATAAATATACAAGGCTAATAGATATTTTACTACATGACAATATAAATTGGGTAAGATCCTCTATATACATCTTATAGTGTAGAATTTATTTAATCCAATATTACATAGAAATAAAGAGTCTTCACTCAAATGGCTAACGCAATATCAGTGTGCAATTTAGGCCTCATGCACGCGGCCGTTGTTCGGCCGTTCCGTGCATTGGGGACCCCAATTTGCGGCCGGGACGGATCGAGACCCATTGAACTTGAATGGGTCCGTGATCTGTCCGCACCGCAAAAAAATAGAACATGGTCTATTTTTTTTGCTGTGCGGGGGCACGGACAGACCGCGGATCCACAAAAAACAGAAGCCGCCCGTGTGCCTTCCGCAATTTGCGGAACGTAACGGGCGGCCCATTGTAGAAATGCCTATTCTTGTCTGCAAAACGGACAAGAATAGGACATCCTATATTTTTTTTCCGAGACCACGGAACGGTGCAATGGATGCGGACAGCACACGGAGTGCTGTCCGCATCTTTTGCAGCCCCATTGAAGTGAATGGGTCCGCACCCGAGCCACAAAAAAATGCGGCTCGGATGCGGACCACAAAAACGGTCATGTGCATGAGGCCTTAATATGTAAAAACAAAAAACTTTGGAAAATATTTTTTTCTTTGCATCGCCATATTCTAACCCCCATAACTGTTTTATTTTTGCATCTACAGAGCCATGGATAAATAATTTTGTATTTTAACTCTTTCTAAACGAGGTGATTTTTCTCGGAGCCATAACTTTTTTATTTTTCTGTTCACATAGCCGTATGAAGGCTTGTTATTTGTGGGACAAGATGTACCATCTAATGCCACCATTTAATATTGCATAGGATGTAGTGGGAAGTGAAAAAAAAAATTCCAAATGGGATTGGAATTGTAAAAAACGCAATTCTGCCAGTTTTATGTTTTTTTTCCCCTTTTCTTACGGTGTTCACTAGGCATTAAAACTGACTTGTGCTCTTCATTCTCCAGGTCAGTATGAAACTGGCGACACCACATACTTTTTATTGATACCATTGTGGGGGTGTGTACAACTTTCTGATCACTTTTTATTTAATTTTGTGGAAGGAAAAGCAACCAATCAACCGCGAAGCAGCCATTTTGACACTTTTTGCGTTTTGCCTTTTTCCGTATGGGATAAACATTGTTATATTTTTATAGTACGGGCATTTTTGCATAGGGCGATATCTATGATGTGTATTTTTTTTTTACATTTTTTAATAGTTTTTTTAAACTATAAAACTAAGAATCATTGGATTGCTTCTCTCACAGACTCCATGCATTAGCATCGGAGTCTATGATGATTTTACTGTGTTTCTATGGAGCCCTGCCACAGGCAGGGTCTCCATGGAAACTACCATGCAGCAGCCTCCTGTCATTCTGAGTGACAGGGGCTGCCACACACGCTCTGGCTCCTCTGATCGCCACACAGGGAGCCGGAGCATTACCATAAGCGTGCACATCTGGTATTTCAAGTGCTCAGATGCCGTGGTCATTGGTAATTTATTTTTAATTTTGGGGGAAAACATTTTATGTTTATATATTTTTTAATATTTTAAAAAAAATTTAAAAAATTTAAGTCATCCTAGGTGACTATAGCATGTAATTATTAGACTGCCATTTTTATTCTGTAATTATTTTTTCTATTACAGAATATGCAGTGCTGCCGTCTGCAGGACGGTATTGGAATATGCTAGCAATAGGCCTGGATGCCTTGTACAGGCTTAGGCCTATTGCTATCACAGAATGCCTTCCCTGATCTCAGCCAGGGGATGGTGTCCCGGGCCAGAAGAGGTATACCAGTTTTAGAGCTCTCAGATGCCGTGGTCGCATTTTGGGCTCATGCACTAGACCGTATGGCTTTTTCAGTGTTTTGCGGTCCGTTTTTTACGGATTCGTTGTTCCGTTTTTTGTTTCCGTTGTGTTTCCGTTTCCTTTCCGTTTTTCCGTATGCCATATACATTATACAGTGATTACATAGAAAAAAATTGGGCTGGGCATAACATTTTCAATAGATGGTTCCGCAAAAACGGAACGGATACGGAAGACATACGGATGCATTTCCGTATGTGTTCCGTTTTTTTGCAGACCCATTGACTTTAATGGAGCCAAGCACCGTGATTTGCGGACAAGAATAGGACATGTTCTATCTTTTCACGGTAAGGAAATACGGAAATACTGAAACGGAATGCACACGCAGACACTTCAGTTTTTTTTGCTGAACCATTGAAATGAATGGTTCAGTATATGTACCGCATAATGAAGTAAAAAAAACGGCCAGTATACTGAACGCAAAATACTGTCGTGTGCATGAGCCCTTAACCACAGCATCTGAGGGATTAAATGGCTGTGATCATCGTTATTGCCGATCGCAGACATTAGCCCCAGGTTTCTGCTGTTTGAACAGCAGGCACCCGGTGGTTATAGAGCCAGAGGATGATGTCCCAGGCCAGGAAGTGTGCACTTCCAGTTTTAGGCTAGGTCTACACGACGACATTTGTCGTGCGACAATAAGTCGCGCGACAGATAGGGCACAACTACACAGCAACATTTGTAGCGCAACATTTTGTTGCACCAATGTCGCGCAACAATTTTTATAATGGCAGTCTATGGTGTCGCACTGCAACATGCAACATGCTGCGACTGCGACGCAACAGTCGGAGAAAAATCCATCTCGAATGGATTTTCTGCGACTGTTGCGTCGCAGTCGCAGCATGTTGCATGTTGCAGTGCGACACCATAGACTGCCATTATAAAAATTGTTGCGCGACATTGGTGCAACAAAATGTTGCGCTACAAATGTAGTCGTGTAGACCTAGCCTTAGACCACAGCATCTAAAGGGATTAAATCAATGCAATCAGTGTTATTGCGGATTGCAGACACTAACCCCAGGTTTCTGCTGTTTAAAACAGCAGGTACCTGATGACTATGTTGCCCACTGTGCTCAGGAGTGAGCGCCATCTTTAAACTCTGCACTTTTGCCACATGCAGGGAGTGAAGGGGTTAAAGGTCCTTTCACACCAATATGTAATAAAAAATATAAAAAAAATCCCATTTACTTGCTACTTAAAATGATCCAGTTAAGAGTTATTAACTTTAATTACATAATAAAGTGTATAATAGTGTATAATAAAGTGTATAGCAATGTGCACATCCATCTACTAAGCTGAGTCCCTCTCCTTACAGCCAGGTCTCTGCATCCTCTGTTCCCTGCAGATCAGCCAATAAAAATAACTTTTTTCCCCTGTACTCACGAGTAGATAAAAATGGCTCTCTTCCCTGCAGAAGTTTATTTTTATTAGCTGTTCTGTAGTGAACAGACGATACAAAGACAAAGACCTGGCTGTGGGAGAGTAAGGGCTCATTCACACAAACGTGTGCTGCCCGCATTTTTATAATCTATACATCTCCTTTAAAGTGATTTTTGCCTTTTAATATCATTTTCTGCTTGTAATCTAAATCTCTACTGATTAACTTCCTAAAGTGGTATTCCAGCCTGAAGCATTTATCGTGTTATCACTGGATAGGTGATAAATGCTATACCAATTGAAGTCCTTTCCAATGGATAGGTGATAAATTCTTCAGGCTGTAATAAATCTTTTTTTTTTTTTAGCTTGATAAGACACAGACCTCTAAATCCCCTTCATAGCCCTAGAGTTAAAAGATCATTTTCTGGCTGCCTGCCACTAGAGGGTGCTTACTGTATACTGTTATATGCAGTAAACTTTGATGCTCCCTCTACTGGTGGTTTCATGGAGCAAGCATGTGATCCTTTAGATCTGTGTCTATGCCAAGGAATTTAAAGTGCCCCTACAGTTTAAAAAAAATATATAAATTGTTATATCATAGCGACTTAGCCTGGGTTCACACTTGAGCATTTTACAGCGCGTTCAAACGCGCTGTAAAACGCTCAACACATGAAAACCAATGCTTCCCTATGGCCCTGGTTCTCACTTGAGCGTTTTACAGCGCGTTTGAACGTGCTGAAAAACGCCCTACGCTCAAACAAGTTCTTGAGCTTCTTTGGGGCGTTTTGACGCGCCTTTGTGGCCATAGGACACTGCAGTCAATCACACAAACGCGCGTCAAACGCGCGTTTACTATTGCAAAAAACGTGCATAAAAACGCGCGACAAAAACGCGCGTTAAACGCGCATATCAAATACGCTCAGGTCTGAACCCAGCCTAATCAAAGGTTTTGATCGGTGGGGTCTGAGTGCTGAGACCCCTACAATCACTAGAACGAGGAGAGATGTGTGATGCGTAGCGGCATGACGTAGGTGTGCCGCGCTCCTCCTCCGGCTGCCCTCTCCTCTCTCTCCCTACCTCCTTACCTCGCTCCTGGATGTAGACCTCGCAGGAGCGCCGACTACAGATCAGCCCTGGCCAGCCGAGTCCAGATGGGACTGTGATACGCCTTGATGCAACCGTCTTGATGCCGCCTGCTGCCGCCTGCTGCCGCCTGCTGCTCGTCGTGGCCCGCCGCCTGCTGCCCGCTCTTGCCGCTTGCTGCCCGCTGCCTGCTGTGACCCCGCTGCATGTCTGCCGTGACCCGCTGTACGCCGCATGATATATGCTTCCCTGATCGGCGGCTTGCCTCTGCCTTGCCGTACACTGTTCGCTGCCTGGGAAGTTCTGGACTCTGGAGCCGGTAAGCCTCTGGTGATGCTGGGCTGTGGCTTGTGTGGGTGAAGTGGAGGTCCAGGGGTCGGTGCTCTGCGGGTGAAAATAGTGCTCTGCCTTGACTGCTAAGATACTGTCGGGAGACGGCAGCGACCTGGTGTTCTCGGCGGGGGGCAATGTGAGGTCGGAGTGTGTCTCTTTTCTTACGGTCATCTGTGGTTCCTGCTGGACTGCCCTGGGACTCCCGGCTGGCTGTTTTTTTCTGGACGTTGGAGCTGGATTCTGGGAACTCACTGGAACGATCCCCCCTTTCCTTTTTCTTTTCTTTGCAGAACAAGCGACAAGGCCCATAAGCTCCCCTTCTCTTTACTCCCTGGATGGACGATCCGTCTGATAATTGTCGGTGTTAGTGGGGAACTTAGTTGGGTGCTTTTCTCATTTTAGCGGAGTGGCTGGAAAGGCCATAATTTTGAAGCCCCAACTGGCTAGTAAGAACGACGCTACCACTGAGTGTTCTGTTGCCGCACTCAGTATACTGGACTTATACTTTAACTCTAACTACAACCATTGAGTATTCTATTGCCGCACTTAGTATACTGGACTTACACCTCAAACTCTAACTACAAACACTTATCCATACACTTAGTGGCTCTACCTAATTTACTGTCTATATGTTTGTCATATAACTGTTGGCACCTCTATTTTTGCCTGTTAGTGGCCCCGCATCGTTTTTGTCCTATATGATTATTATATAATTGCGCGCAACCGTATTTAGCCTGGTATTTGGGGGAAGTATCAATTTAGTCTGTAACTATTTTGTGTTATCTGATGTGCATCTACCCACTATTTACTCTTATGTGTGTATCTACCTAATATTTATTTTTCTCCTCTATGAGCACTTGGTAATATTGGTGTTCGGCGTCCGGGGGCGCTGAGCTGTGTTTAGAGTCAGGGCATTTAATTGTGGTCACACTTCCAATTCACTTACTGAGATAAAAATGCCGCCAAAATTTCGTAAATCAGCAGGACTGACCTCTCCAAAAGGTGGAATAGGGGGGAGCCCACAGGCCCGATTAGACAAATTTTTGAAGTCACCCCCACATAAAACTAGAGGAGGTGTACAGAGATCTGCCCTCCAGTCTGAGGCAGGATTAGACAACATGGATCAGTTAGAACGGGGTCTATCAAAGTCTAGTTCCTCCCATAGTGAAGGGTTTGAGGGTATTAATAAAAAACTGCAGGATATACTGGGAGTAGTAAACGCTACTAGTGCCTCGGTGGCTGAGCTGGCCTCTTCCCTTGCAGTAGTACAAGGGGACGTTACCATAATAAGAGACAAAATGATGAAGCTGAGATTAAAGGTGAAGGAATTGGAGTCTGCAGTCAACTCGGTCACTGTAGAGAATGGTGTATTAAAGAACAGACTGGAGGAGGTAGATGAAGACCGCGCCTGGTTAAGAAAGAAAGTGGTGGAATTGGAGGATAGATCTCGTAGATATAACCTGCGGTTAGTAGGGTTCCCAGAAGGGGTGGAACCGGATAACCCGTCGAATTTCATCCAGAAGTGGCTGGTAGAAAGTTTGGACCCAGATTATGATGTATCTACCTTCTGTGTGGAAAGGGCCCATAGAATCCCTTTCAAAAAACCTCCTCCAGGGGCCCCTCCCAGGGCAATCCTGGCAAAATTTGTTTGCTCAAAGGATCGGGATTGGGTTCTTAGACGTAAAAGAGAAGTAACAGATATACAATTTAATGGTAATCTGATATCGTTTTTTCCCGATTTTTTCGCGAGAGACCCAAAATAAAAGAAGATCTTTTTTTGATGTGAAAAAAAGATTGATTGCTGCCAAGATTAAGTATTCAATGCTATATCCCGCTAAACTGAGAGTGGTTGATAATGATTCTGTGCGTTTCTTTTCCACACAGACTGAGGTGGGGCAATGGTTGGATTCAAGGGGCCTATGAAATATTATGGAAAGGTGGTGAGGAGGGAGGTTAATGAGGGGAGATGACGGGAGGGGAGGTTTGGTGGAAGGAGAGAGGTTGATGGGTATTGTGAAATGCCTTGTCAACCATGTAGGTTTTTTTTTTTGGGGGTGGGCTTAGGGGAGGGATTGGCTGCCGTCGCTCGCTCTGTAGATATGCGTGCCTCCCTGTTAAGATGGGGGACTCGGAAATATCTTCATTCGTTGGACATGCCGTGTAACATTCTATTCTGGAATGTGAGGGGGCTGGGAGACAGAGTGAAGAGGACAGTGGTATTTGATCTTGTGGTCCGCCATCTGCCTGCGATTGTGGTACTATTGGTGACCCACGCTACATTAGAGAAGATCTATACACTGAAAAGGAAATGGGCTTCTCTTGAGTACCACGCTTGCTACTCTTCTTATGCAAGAGGTATCAGCGTATATATTCATCCCGGGATGGACTATCAACCATTAGATAGTATGATTGATAAAGAAGGGAGATATGTATTCCTTCATGGGTATTGGAAAGGGCAGGAGGTCATATTGGCGTTTATTTACATTCCTCCACCATTTAAAGCAACCGTTTTTTTACAGTTAGCCAAATATATATCCACAAAAAATCAATGTGCATTGTTAGTGGCAGGTGACTTTAATGCAGTACTTGATTTTGAGTTGGACCGGTTCTCTCCGCTATCTGGGCGCGCCCGCACTGGATCCCCCTTGACTGCTGTGTGCCAGGAGCTGGCGCTGGTTGATATCTGGCGCCACCTCTATGGCAATAAAAAAATCTTTTCATGTTTTAGCCAGTCATACGGGTCAATGTCCCGTATAGATCTGGCCTTTGCAAGTCAGGATTTGTGCGGCCGCGTCCTGAGAATGAGGTTTGAACCCCATGGAATATCGGATCACACCCCAGTCCTCGTTGTGTTTTCAGAAGCTCCAAACACAGGAAGAACCTTTAAATTGAATCTGCATTGGTTGGATGTGATAGGGGAGCAATCCTGTTTAGATCAGGATATTCAGGAATTCTGGGGCTTCAATATAGGCTCAACACATATTCATTATGTGTGGGACTCTTTGTAGGCCCATATAAGGGGCTTATATTTCAGCAAAATTAATAGGTTTAGATTGGAAGTGCGGCGCAGGGAGCAACAACTGACAGACTCAATAAGGTGTTTACGTGCCGCACTTATTGACTCCCATACGGAGCAACGCATCAATCAGTAAAAGGAGGCTAATCTACAGCTTAAGACGCTCCTCAATAAAAAAGCACAACATAAGCTCCTATTCCAAGGCCAGAATCGTTTCTGCGAATCTGGTAAAACGGGCAGGTTTTTGGCTCGTTTGGTGGCCAACCAGAGAGAGGCTACCAGTATAAGGGAAATTAGGAACTCACGGGGTGCTGGGGTGAGATCTGCAGAGGAGATAAGGGAGGAATTTGTGAGATATTATTCTACTCTTTATAAATCTGAGTCTTCGTTTAGCCGTAATGACATGGATCAATATCTGCAAAAATTAGAGCTCCCCCAGTTATCTGCTCAAGATAGAGAGATGTTGGATTCTCCTATTCTTTTGGAGGAACTTGAGGCGACTCTTTCTTCCCTTAGATATAATTCAGCTCCCGGCCCAGACGGATTGCCGTTTGAATTATATAGATTCCACGCCAAATCACTCTTGCCGATCCTGCTGTTAGTTTTGAATGAATCGCGCGCTGCTGGCTCTTTACCGCCATCATTTGGAGAGGCAGTGATTATCTTGGTCTTAAAAAAGGAGAAGGATCCATGTGATATGGGGTCATATAGACCCATATCACTCCTAAATACGGACTATAAGATTTTCGCTAAAATATTGGCTAATCGTCTGAAGAGGGTTATAGCGTGTCTGGTACACCCCAATCAGACGGGCTTTATCCCGGGACGGCAAATACAGATGAGTCTATATAGGGTTTATTTGAATTTGTCTGTTGGGGGCAGTATAGACCACTCCATTCTGTCCTTAGACGCCGCAAAGGCGTTTGACAGGATGGAGTGGTCTTTTTTGTGGGCTACAATGTCCCATTTTGGCCTTGGGAATCTGTTTCTAGAAATGACTCAAATGCTATATGCACATCCAGTTGCATATATCAGTGTCAACGGTATTAGTTCTTCCCCCGTTATGATGCAGAGAGGGATGCAACAGGGCTGTCCCCTGTCTCCTCTCCTCTTCGCTCTTTTTATTGAACCATTGGCTTCCCGGATTCGCTTAGATAGTCGTATAGATGGCTTTGGGGTGGCGGGAGTGAGTGATAAAATAAGCTTATATGCCGATGACGTGATTCTGTTCCTGGACCAGGGATGGAAAATTCTCCCGTATGTCATAGAGGTAATAGAGGATTATGGTAAACTATCAGGCTATAGAATCAACTGGTCAAAGTCATCGCTCCTCCCGCTGAATCGGAAAGCTGTAGATGAGGGGAAGCGAGTTCGCGTTTTGGTCCCCAATGATACCTTAGATTATTTGGGGGTTAAGATTGGGGTTCCTATAAATAGGTTTTATGAGCTTAATCTGGCCCCGGTTTTGAATAAAGTCAGGGACAAAATCAGCGCTTGGCGGAAATTGATACTGGCACAGACGGATCGAATATCTCTGATTAAAATGATTATTTTACCGATAGTTTTGTTTCCGTTGTGTGCCTCCCCCATCTGGATCGATGATATCTTCTTTCATAGGTTGGAGACTTTGATCAACGATTTAATTTTGGGAAGGAAGAGGGTGCGTATAAAGCAGAGATATCTATGGCTGTCGGAGGCAGATGGTGGGCTGTCATTACCTTTTTTTCAAGGTTATTTTTTATGTGCACAGATTCAGCGTTGCTGTTATTCAAAAGAGAGTTTACTTTCACGATATTTGACTAAAGTTTTTGATAAACCAATGGATAATATCTTTGCATGTTTGGAGACTGGGTTTATGGGGATGAGGAGGCCCTTGCTGATCCCGTGCTCACTGCAGAGGGTGTGGAACAGACTGAAGGAGATCCTTAAATCTTCCGGTCCGTTTGTTTTCACCCCTTTGTGGGAGAACAGGGGACTGGAGGAGTTCTTCAAAATTACAGATTTTGGTTATTGGTTACGTAATGGTATCCATAGGGTGTCTGATCTTTTTTATTTGGGTCGTTTTAAATCACTTTTGGAATTTGGTTTTACTGATAGTTCACCATTAGATTTATTTATGTATTCACGCTTGAAACATATATTTGAAGCCTCTAGGAATAGGGGTCGCATTTTCCCACGAGAGAATATATTCTTTGATTTTAGTGACGCTCAGAAGTATGAAAAGGTGAAGTTATCCAGACTTTATGCAAAACTCCGAATGGCACTGGCAACTGTAACACCTTTCAAAAGCACAGATAAGTGGGAGCAAGAGTTTAATTGCCCCCCACTACAGTGGTCTACTATTTATAGGAATGTGAGAAAGGCGACAGTTTCCAGTGCGCATAGGTTAATTCAATTTAAGATCCTCCATAGATTGTATTATACGCCTAAAACCCAAGGAAAATTTCCCCAAAATAAAGACCAGGATTGTTGCTGCTCTAAATGTGGATATGTTAATGCAAACTATGTCCATTTGCTTTGGAGCTGCAGCAAAATAAGAAAATATTGGGATGAGGTTTTCTCTACCCTACAAAAGGAGTGTTCAATGAACTATAACCCGGGGATTTTGATAGTGATCTTTGGAGATTATGGGTCAGAAGTGGAAGTCCCGCCCCAGGTCAGACGGATTTGGATGCGGGGATTGATGGTCGCTAAAGCTATATTGATAAAGTATTGGGGCTCTGTCTCCTCGCCCTCAACAAGGGAGTGGAGTTCATATCTTCAACAAATTAGAGTATATGAGGACATTGAAAGGAAACGGAGAGTTATACGCAGAACTACATAGCTATAATTAATACGGATACTATTCTATACATCAATGAATGGAGCGGACGGCAGCCAATGGGGGGGGGGGGGTGATATAGTTATTATTACATATTATCGCGGGGGTGTACTTAGGATGATGTGTAGAATTTCTTCTATAATGATGTCTATGATTGCCATGCTAGGCATATCGTTGTGATTAATATTGTTTTATGTATTAATATTATGATCTGGAAAATAAAAATATTTATAATAAAAAAAAAAAGAACGAGGAGAGAGAAGGGCTGCCATAGAAAGCTGTCTCTCCTTGCTTGTAAGGCCTCCTGCACACGAACGTATTTTTTTGCGGTCCGCAAAAACGGGTCCCGTTTTTCCGTGATCCGTGACCGTTTTTTCGTCTGTGGGTCTTCCTTGATTTTTGGAGGATCCACAGACATGAAAAAAAAGTCGTTTTGGTGTCCGCCTGGCCGTGCGGAGCCAAACGGATCCGTCCTGAATTACAATGCAAGTCAATGGGGACGGATCCGTTTGACGTTGACACAATATGGTGCAATTTCAAACGGATCCGTCCCCCATTGAAATTCAATGTAAAGTCAGGAGTTAATATACCATCGGATCGGAGTTTTCTCCAATCCGATGGTATATTTTAACTTGAAGCGTCCCCATCACCCCATAACACATTAGTGGCCAGTGTGGCCGGCCCCCCCCTCCCCTGTAGTTAACTCATTGGTGGCCAGTGCGGCCGGCCCCCCTCCCTCCCCTGTAGTTAACTCATTGGTGGCCAGTGCGGCCGGCCCCCCTAAGGCCCCTTTCACACGGGAGAGAATTCCGTGTGGGTGCAATGCGTGAGGTGAACGCATTGCACCCGCACCGAATCCGGACCCATTCACTTCAATGGGACTGTGCACATGAGCAGTGATTTTCACGCATCACTTGTGCGTTGCGTGAAAACCGCAGCATGCTCTATATTGTGCGTTTTTCCCGCAATGCAGGCCCCATAGAAGTGAATGGGGCTGTGTGAAAAAATCACAAGAATCCGCAGGCAAGTGCGGATGCGGTGCGATTTTCACGCATGGTTGCTAGGAGACTATCAGGATGGGGATCCGATCTTTATTATTTTCCCTTATAACATGGTTATAAGGGAAAATAATAGCATTCTTAATACAGAATGCTAAGTAAATTAGGGCTGGAGGGGTTAAAAAAAAATAAAAAAATAATTAAACTCACCTCATCCACTTGTTCGCGCAGCCTGTCTTGTCTTCTTTCTTCTTCTTTGAGGACCTGGGAGGAAAAGGACATTTGGTGACATTACTGCGCTCATTACATAGTCCATCACCATGGTGACTGACCATGTGATGATCGCAGTGACGTCACCAAAGGTCCTTTTCCTCCCAGGTCCTCAACAAAGAAGAAGAAAGAAGACAAGGCGGGCTTTGCGAACAAGTGGATGAGGTGAGTTTAAATTTTTATTTTTAACCCCTCCATCCCTAATTATACTTAGCATTCTGTATTAAGAATGCTATTATCTTCCCTTATAACCATGTTTTAAGGGAAAATAAAAAAATCTACACAACACCGATCCCAAACCCGAACTTCTGTGAAGAAGTCCGGGTTTGGGTCTGGGAACCAAACATGCTAATTTTTCTCACGCGGTGCAAAACGCCTTAAAACGCTTTGCACTCGCATGGAAAAATTGTGCATTTTCCCGCAACGCACCCGCATCTTTTCCCGCAACCGACCTGCAACGCCCGTGTGAAACCAGCCTAAAGCTAGTGTGAACCCACCCTTATTTGCGACTTTTTAAAAAAGTCTCAATGATAAATCTGAGTGAAACTCATTGACATATCTCACCCACTTTTCCATCCATATTACAAAACTGGAGTGATTGGTGTACACATGCAAAATGTCACAAAATTTTGCGCAAGTCAGTGTAAAAAGTCTAAAATTTTTGCGCAATTGCATACATTTTGTCCCAAAAGCCCTATTTTGAGAATTTTTGATGCCAGAATTCTGGAATGAAGGTATGATAAATCAGGGCCTATGAGTCTGTCTCCTGCAGAGAGGGAGAGCACGCTGTGTGAGCACTTCTCTTTCCTTGTACTAGTGATTGTGGAGGTCTCAGCACCTATGCCTTTGATATATTGCTATTACATATCAATAGTTTGATCAAAGTACAGGTACACTTAAAAAATATCAAGAGTTCAATTAATAATGAACTTGGACCTAAAAATAACATGATAATAAAAGGGGGAGATTCATCTTAAATCAGTTCTGTTTAGAATTATATGTGATTTGACAGCACTACCCATTTATTATTGCTGCCTAATGAATTTAAATTTAAAAAGAGAAATGATGTAGTATGACTGCTGCCAGTCACGTATGACAATATGGTTTCTGAAGATACACAGCCAGAATTGACAATGCAGAGAAAGAGCAGGAATTACATTTTGTGGCGTTATCGAGCACACGTTATCTACTATGACCACCAACAACGCATTCCGACTCTAATCTTTTCTGTTGATCTTTGTATAGAATTAGTCTTTCTGGTAATACATCTAATATTTTCTCATTTAGTTCTTATGACAGTGACATCTTAATTACGGAAAGTTGTATTAATCTATGAAATATGCAACATTTGCGCCCCTTCCTGATCAGACCCATTTTCTGTTTTTTTAAGGACGTGTGTTTGAAAGCCACAGTGATCAGTTATGTAAATAATTGTTGTACCTTTTTGGTGATACATGGGCCTTTACTCTAATGTAATTTATTTGGCTTTATTTTTATATTGTGGAAAATAAAAAATAAAAAAGTGAAAAGCTAATATGTTTTTTTTTTACATTTTTTTATTAGCACAAACTGCAACTAAAATATTTTGTTGAGGATGTATGTTTTTACTGCTGCAGCTCTCTTTCTGTAAGGCCTCATGCACATGACTGTATATACAGAATGCTCAAAATAATAAAGGAAACACAAAAATAACACATCCTAGATCTGAATTAATTAAATATTTTTCTGAAATACTTTGTTCTTTACATAGTTGAATGTGCTGACAACAAAATCACACAAAAATAAAAAAATGGAAATCAAATTTTTTAACCCATGGAGGTCTGGATTTGGAGTCACACTCAAAATTAAAGTGGAAAAACACACTACACGCTGATCCAACTTTGATGTAATGTCCTTAAAACAAGTCAAAATGAAGCTCAGTAGTGTGTGTGGCCTCCACGTGCCTGTATGACCTCCCTACAACGCCTGTGCATGCTCCTGATGAGGTGGCGGACGGTCTCCTGAGGGATCTCCTCCCAGACCTGGACTAAAGCATCTGCCAACTCCTGGACAGTCTGTGGTGCAATGTGACGTTGGTGGATAGAGCGAGACATGATGTCCCAGATGTGCTCAATTGGATTTAGGTCTGGGGAACGGGCGGGCCAGTCCATAGCATCAATGCCTTCGTCTTGCAGGAACTGCTGACACACTCCAGCCACATGAGGTCTAGCATTGTCTTGCATTAGGAGGAACCCAGGGCCAACCGCACCAACATATGGTCTCACAGGGGGTCTGAGGATCTCATCTCGGTACCTAATGGCAGTCAGGCTACCTCTGGCGAGCACATGGAGGGCTGTGCGGCCCTCCAAAGAAATGCCACCCTACACCATTACTGACCCAATGCCAAACCGGTCATGCTGGAGGATGTTGCAGGCAGCAGAACGTTCTCCACGGCGTCTCCGGACTCTGTCACATCTGTCACATGTGCTCAGTGTGAACCTGCTTTCATCTGTGAAGAGCACAGGGCGCCAGTGGCGAATTTGCCAATCTTGGTGTTCTCTGGCAAATGCCAAACGTCCTACACGGTGTTGGGCTGTAAGCACAACCCCCACCTGTGGACGTCGGGCCCTCATATCACCCTCATGGAGTCTGTTTCTGACCGCTTGAGCAGACACATGCACATTTGTGGCCTGCTGGAGGTCATTTTGCAGGGCTCTGGCAGTGTTCCTCCTGTTCCTCCTTGCACAAAGGCGGAGGTAGCGGTCCTGCTGCTGGGTTGTTGCCCTCCTACGGCCTCCTCCACGTCTCCTGATGTACTGGCCTGTCTCCTGGTAGCGCCTCCATGTTCTGGACACTACGCTGACAGACACAGCAAACCTTCTTGCCACAGCTCGCATTGATGTGCCATCCTGAATAAGCTTCACTACCTGAGCCACTTGTGTGGGTTGTAGACTCCGTCTCATGCTACCACTAGAGTGAAAGCACCGCCAGCATTCAAAAGTGACCAAAACATCAGCCAGGAAGCATAGGAACTGAGAAGTGGTCTGTGGTTACCACCTGCAGAACCACTCCTTTATTGGGGGTGTCTTGCTAATTGCCTATAATTTCCACCTGTTGTCTATCCCATTTGCACAACAGCATGTGAAATTGATTGTCACTCAGTGTTGCTTCCTAAGTGGACAGTTTGATTTCACAGAAGTGTGATTGACTTGGAGTTACATTGTGTTGTTTAAGTGTTCCCTTTATTTTTTTGAGCAGTGTATTTTGTGGTCTGCAAACATTGATCGGCAAAATACGGATACTGGCTGGCTGTGTCCCACAGTTTCCCATTCCAGCACTATTATAAAAATTCCTATTCTTTACTGCAGATATGCCTATTCTTGTCTTTTTTTGCAGGATGGTGGAACGAACATACGGATGCGGATATCACATGGTTTGCTTAACTGTCGGATGATTGTCAGGAAGGAAGCATAAAAGTGCTTTCCCCACTGTTCTATAAAAAAAAGGCTCTCAGAGGCTACTTTTGAGCAGTGTATCTCTTGGTGAGAGATCTTTGACTGCTAGACATGCCTGTATAATGCAGTTGAAGAGGGGGCGCATCATTGGACTGAGATAAGCTGGATGGTTATTTTGACAAACTGCCTGCAATCTAGGCCATTCTGACCTAGCAGTTAGGATGTGTCGGAGAACAGACTCTGGACGGCCCAGACAGACCACTAGTAGAGACGAGCACAAGCAGCTTCCATAGTTTCGTTGTCCACCATCATAGTCTACCATCCAGACACCGGTGGTGCCTTCATTACACGCTCCTGTCTCTGCAGAAGGAAATTTGGTGTTACGACACCCATTAATGTCTTACCATTGACAGGCAGTCACCGTCACTTTGTTTGCAGTGGTGTTAAGAATGAGAAACCTGGACTGCTACGGACTGGAACTATATTGTATTTAGTAACAATTACAAGTTCTGGGATTTGACAACGGTCGGCCTGTTGGTGAGTGACACATTGCCCCAACTGCTGGTGGAATGATCCTGGGAACCATTGCATACGACAGTCGGTCACCCCTCATACTGATACAAGGGATACTAGCAGCTCAGTGATATGTGCAGGACATCCTGCGGTCACGTGTTGCCTTCTAAGGCGGGCCTTCCAACCTGGCATTTTTCAGCAGTATAATGCTCGCCCACACACTGCAAGGGTTTCCCAGGAAAGTCTCTGCCAGATTGCAGCACTTCTTTGGCCTGCCGGTCACCAGATTTATCATCAAGCATTTATGGGACCAGCTGGGACACCAACTTCAATGACCTACGAGTGTGCAGGCTCTACGGGCCAGCTGCAATAGTCTGGGCAAATGTGCCACAGGATACTAAATAGAACCTGTATGCTTCCATGTCCAACCATATCTCATCAGGGTACTAGAAACTCCTTTTAATTTTACAGTTTTCCCAATAAACGTGTCCTTTTGCTCGAATCACCTACATACTGTATATCATCATTACAGTCACAGATATAAGTTTCATTCCATTCCAACAACTTCTTCTTGGTGCATTTTTTTTTTGTCAATGAGCACACATATGCAGCCTGGCAATTAGCAGTAATTCAAATGCAGATCTAGAGGCCGGACTGCTCAATGTATGGGCACCTTAACAGACGCCTCCTTTACTTGGTTTTTAAAAGGCTTATCTGTGTGCCTGGCTCCACCATTGCATTTCCTCAATGGGAACCTGTGCCGAGGTTTGGATCCACTAAATCACTAGAATGCTCTTATGCAGTTGGGGTTTACCCGCCAATCTCATTTCCTGTAATAGATAAGTTCTTTTACTCCATAATATCGAGATGGACAGTTGTGACAGCGGCATCCTTAGTAAAAACTGATGCCCGACTGTATAAGGATGCCAATACAAAGTGAATGGGGGAGACAGGACTGCAATGGCAGTTGTTCCTCTCTCATTCAGTTCTCTTGATGATTTGCAGCACATCCCTGAATACATAGGCGATGTGCTGCCAATATTCCTGCATTTTTTATTCTGATGAAAGAAGCTAATCAACTGAAAAATTAGCTTGTTTTCAATAATTGACCCGGAAATTGTGCAGTGTAGTAGGGCCTGCCTCAAATTAATAAATTATCACTTTCCTTCACTGCAGAAGATAGAGCTCATTGGCTATTACCGCCTCCTGCCCCCCGGTTATAGGTTATCTGTGTGCCCGGTGCCCTGTAATAACCAGTAAGCACTTTCTCTTACTAGTGGGTAATACTGCTCCAGTCTTGCAGACAATAGCCTTTAACTGGGACAGGTAAATGTAATTACCAGAGCACTCAGCAGTGAAGGAAAGCGCTTGTTAACTTTTTAATGACCAGGCCTGAAAAGGCCTTGATTACCAGAAACTTTTATGATATTTAGCACATAGGATGAACCTAAAATCCACTCTAACCTTTACTGGTGACCTTGCTCTAAACGTTTGATTGCACATGTCCAACTGTTGAATGTTTCAGTACTTTTTGCACAACTTGCTGTTCTCTAACAAGGAGCTTAATGGCAAAATTCACAACAGGTGTTTGATCCAAGAATTTCCTGGTTCAATTAGAATTGGTATTTAAACAGTCCTCCTCATCATGCGGTTCACATTTTGACATCATGAGACCAAGACGACGCCTAACAGTTGATCAACAGTACCTCGCTATTGCAAGACTTCAAGCAGGATGTTCTCAGAAGGAAGTGGCCACTGAGCTTACAGTGTCACAGAGTGTCATCAGCAGGTTGCAAACAGAAATACAGAGAGACTGAAAGAGTCACAGAAAGGCATAGAAGTGGACATCCTTTGGCCACATGCCACACTGATGACCGCTTTATTGTGAACAATGCCCTGCGGAACCGGATAATGAATGCCACACAACTCCATGCACATTTAAGGGAGGTGAGAGGCACCCAAGTTTCACGCCAGACCATTCTAAACCATTTACTTCAGTGTAGTCTGCGTGCTAGATGACCTGCAAAGGGGACAAGTAGCATCTACACTGGACCAGGGACCAGTGGGCCTCAGTGTTGTTCACTGATGAAAGTCGATTCACGCTGAGCTGAAATGATGGCCGCCAACGATGCTGGAGACGTCAAGGAGAGCGCTAACTATTGTCACCAGGCGAGCCTTTGGTGGTGGTGGTGTTACAGTGTGGGCAGGTGTGTCTAGCCAATACAGAACTGCCATACACTTTGTGGTTGGTACAGTGAGAAGCCCCTACTACTTGAATTCCACTCATTCTGCCTCTGCATGAACAACACAGGCCTAATTTCATTTTCATGGATGACAATGCGCCAGCTCATAGAGGTTGCATCCTTAGGGAATGACTGCTGGAGACTGGGGTACCTCAAATGGAGTGGCCTGTGCATTCTCCAGACCTGAATCCCATTGAAAACCTATGGGATTAGCTGAGTTGCAGTGTAGAGGCTCGTAACCCCAGAACCTCAATGACCTGAGGGCCTACCTTCAAGAAGAGTGAGATGACTTGCCTCAGCAGACAATAGGTCGACTTGTGAACAGCATGAGACGTCATTGTCAAACTGTAATTCATGTTCAAGGCCACATGACAAGTTATGAGACATTGACATTTTTTGTATATATATATATATATATATATATATATAAAGATATATATATTTTTTTGGACACAGGTGCCCCCCAACAGGTCACTAAAAGACCTCTGGGGGACAGAGGTGTTATTTTTATTTATTTTTTGCACTTTCCACCAGTAACGGGCATCCAAAGGAGCAACAGTTACAGGGGATAACCGCACACTATTGAGGGAGGGGAGCAGGCATACTACACATGCAGAGCTAATCTGCTCTGCCTAAGAACACCCAGCAATCACGACTGGCATGTCCTCCTTTATTTATTGCATAGTGTTCATTGAGCTCTATGTGCCAAGGAAAGGAGAAGGCAAAAACGGTAAGAAACTACTTCTGACTTCTCCTTGTGATCCCCAGCTATCAGTGACAGCTGGACACTTGACCTGCTCCTGCTAGATTGCAGGAACAGGAGCTTTCATCCTGCAATGTGCACATATGGCGCTGCGGTAAGGAACACAGCTGATCGCACAGGCAAAGTGTTCCTGTCCAGCAGGATGTGAGCTGCAAGCCTTGGCAGGGAGGGCCATGGGTTATGCACCCCTGCTATACATAAATGAGAACATTGCAACATTTACTGCTCAATTTTTTTTGTCATTGGGCCCCCCTTACAGAAATGGTGGCACTCCTCCTACACTTTTTTATTTTTATTATAATCTTTATTTATTTTTTACAAAAAAAATTCTTACAAAATCTTCACAGTCATTTGATTTTCATTTGCATTGTAAACAATATACATACCATTTACATTTCCCTTCCCACCCTCCCTCTACCCACTGCCTGCTCCCCCCTGGAGAAAAAAAAAAAACACAACAAAAGAGATTCCCCTTCTCTTCTCTCTCCTCCCCCCCAGGCCTCCAGGCCACTATTCTTAATAGCCAACGTCCCTAAAAGCAACAACTATTTTAACCAAATCTGCCACATTCTGGCAAATCAATATTTTTTTTAGTGGTTACCAGATGGAATTCACCTCTAGCAAGCGAAACTCTAGTGAGGCTCTCCCATTCCTTAGCCATTGGAGCAACACTATCTCCCCAATGTCCAATAATGCACTTCCTGGCCTGAAATAAGAGTTTAGATGCTATAACTCGATGATTCAGAGTGTCTATTTTATCCATTACCCCCAGAATATATGTTTCAAAATACCTAGGAACTTTGAACAGATGTTGTCTTTATACATGTCCAAAGTATATAAACATCATCCACACCTACCTCCCCACATTTATGACAGCTAAATTCTTTGGATTTATAGCATTTCATTAAGATCTTGGGTGAATAATAAAAACAATATAGTATATTAAATTGAGTAATTCTATGTGAGAACATTTTTTAAATGCTATTTTTGGCTTGAATAGCCAGTTCCTAAAACTCTTCCCGTTGGATATTTAAAACATTTTGCCATTTATACATTAGAGTAGTAACTTCTTTTCCCTTAACCTTTTGATGTAGCAGGCATTCATATATTTTAGAAACTAATTTCCTCCTGCCGTTAATTTAGGGATATTGGCCAAAGGTCGCGGAAGGATAGCAATTTGTGTTCCTTTTCCTAACATCGCTCATAGAGCTTGTTTCAGTTGTAAATAAAAGAGCCTCAGATCTTTACTGCCCATTTCATATTCATTTTTGAGATCTTGATGTAATTATATCCCCCTCTTTCCATACCTGGCCCAATTTGAAGATTCCATATTTCCACCAAATTTTCTGTTCGATTGACTTTAATTCTGTGAGATACACATTATCCCACAGTAGGGTATCTAATTGAAATTCATTTTGAAGCCAGAGCTTTTTTGCTTCCTTCCAAACCTTAGCTAGCAGCTCAAATAACGGTATTTTACTAGCTTGCTGTTGTACCAAAATACCAGCTTCAACTAATTGTAAAATGCTACAGTTGTCCAACCTTTTATTGATCCCTGTTATCATAGTCTTGTATCTTTGCGAATTGCTCCATGTTATCATGTTTTTGATATGGCCAGAAATAAAGTAAAGTTCCAAGTCCGGAATTGATAATCCACCCTCCCTCTCATGGATCTGCAATATTTGTGATCTTATCCTCGGTTTTTCCCCTCGCCATATCAAATCCGATAAAAGATTAGCTATTATTTAAAAAATTCTTTTAGGAATTATTACAGGTGCGTTTCATAAGATATAGTTCAGGGAGGGCAATAAACACATTTTCACCAGTGAGATATGGCCTGCCATCGAGACATATAATCTTTTCCATATCTCTATTTTCTTCCTAATTTCCTGTATTTTGGGGATCACATTCAGTTGAACGTAGGATTTGGGGTTATTTGGATTCCTAGATACTTAACGGGTTCTTTGATCGTCTTTATTTCTAGCAGTCCCGGTATTAGATCATTCAGAGGATCAATCGGAATGCAAGCTGATTTGGACCAATTTATATTGAGTCCAGCATATTCACCATAGTAATCGAAGACCTGGAAAATCTTAGTAAGTGATCTTTGGGATCCCACAAACAACATAATATCGTCTGCATATAGAGCAATTTTTTCCTAATGATCACCAAATCTGAAACCCACAATTTCTTTGTCTTGCCTAATCATATCAGCTAACAGCTCCATGGCTATGGCAAATAACATAGGGGAGAGGGGGCAACCCTGTCTAACCCCTCTACCAATATGCATACTGTCGGAATATTCTCCATTCAATATCACCCTTGTGGAAATTTCAGTATATAGTAGCTTGACCCAGGAGACAAAATTGTCGCCAAACCCCATTTTCTTCAGTGTTGCAATTAAAAAGGGCCATTCTATAGTGTCAAAGGCCTTTGAGGCGTCTATAGTTACAATCAGTCGTTCGCCGCAATTTGTAGGTTCAAGTTGGGTGTTCACAAAGTATCTCATAATGTTATCAGTTGTACTTTTGCCTGACATGAACCGCGTCTGATCCTCATGAACAAGCACCGAAACCACCTTCCTAAGCCTGGCTGCCAAAATCCTTGCTAATATTTTCTTATCGGTATTAATCAATGAAATGGGGCGATATGAGTCCGGAAGCTTGGATCTTTTCCAGGTTTTAAAATAAGTGTAATTAAAGCTTCTCTCAGGGAATTTGGCAGTTTTCCTGATTCCCTCGAGGCAGCCCACATTGTGAGCAATTTCGGGGTCAGTATTTCCCCTACTCCTACTACACTTTAAATTGATTTGTGCTTCTGGTTCCATTCTCAATGGTAGTTCTGGTGACTGTAGGTAACAGCTGATCGGTGGGGGTGCAGAGAGTCAGACCCCAGCGATCTGATAGTGATGGCTAATCCTGATCACAGGTCATCAATATTGTTAGCCTGCATAACTCCTTTGCACACGACCATTGTTGTTTTGCGGTCCCCAATTTGTGGATCTGAAAAACAAGGATCCCAGCTGTGTGAATTCTGCATTTTGTGAAAAGGAACAGCTGGCCCCTAATAGAACAGTCCTATCCTGTCCATAAAAAGCTACGTGACAATGCATCCGCTTTGACATTTTTGACCCCAGGGCGTTAGGTGACCACAAAATTAAATCTAGTAAAAAACAATGACCATCTGGCCTGCCTAGGGTTCAGACGCTTTGCTGATTGCAGGTAAGCCAGATTCTTATGGTCAGTAATTACCGTAATCGGATGAATCGCTGCTTCTATCCAATGACGCTATTCCTCAAAGGCCAATTTAATGGCCAGCAATTCTCTATTCCCAACATCATAATTTCTTTCGGCAGCAGAAAGTTTCTTTGAGAAAAAAGCACACGGGCGCCATTTGCTAGGAGAGTGACCCTGCGACAAAACTGCTCCGACTCCCACTTCTGACGCGTCAACCTCCACAACAAGGGTTGAAACACCTCGGGTTGCATCAGAATGGGAGTGGAAGCAAAACATTCCTTTATAGCAGAAAAAGCCTGTAATGCTTCTTCTGACCAGACTGAGAAGTCCACACCCTTCCTAGTCATATCAGTCAAAGGCTTGACAATAGTGGAATAATTCAGGATACATTTTCAGTAGTAATTTGTAAAACCCAAAAATCGCATCAGAGCTTTCTGATTCTCTGGCCGATCCCATTCCAGTACTGCAGGACCTTTTCAGGATCCATGCGAAAACATGAGGCAGAAAGTCAGTAACCCAGGAACTGCAGCTCCTGGACAGCAAACACACATTTCTCCAACTTAGCATACAATTTATTCTCCTGAAGGATCGATAATACTTGTCTTAAATGATCCTGATGAGTCTCCATATCGGGTGAGTAAATTAGTATGTCATCGAGGTAAACAACAAACCTCCCACCAAATGATGAAAAATTTCATTGATCAAGTTCTAGTGCCGGGGCATTAGTCAAACCAAAGGGCATGACCAGGCTCTCGTAGTGGCCCTCAGTGGTATTGAAGGCCGTCTTCCATTCATCCCCTTCCCTGATTCTTATCAGATTATAAGCCCCTCTCAAATCCAACTTAGAAAACACCTTGGCTCCGAGAGTCTGATCAAATAAATCCGGGATCAAGGGAAGAGGATAAGGATCACGAACAGTAATGAGATTCAGTTCCCGGAAATCTAGACATGGTCTAAGGGTCCCGGTCCCTGCCATAGGTGACTTAGATGGCCTAATATGCCCTTTTGTCAAACTCTCTGCAATATACTCCCGAATAGCTACTCTTTCGGGATGAGAAAAATTATATAGCCGATATTTTGGCAATTTAGCTCCGGGAATAAGATTGATCGGACAATCATATTCTCGGTGAGGGGGCAACTCCTGATCTACACCCTCAGAGAAAACGTCAGCAAAATCAGAAAGAAACTAAGGTAACGCCTTAGTGGAAACCACAGAAATAGATGCGCCGAGACAGTTGTCCGTATAAAAAATCACTCCAATTACTGATTTTTCTAGTTTGCCAATCAATGGTAAGGTTATGTTTGATCAACCATGGTAAACCCAGTACCAGCGGAGCAGGCAAACCTTTTAGAACAAAACAAAAAATGGAGTCAGCATGAGAATCACCCACCCTCAAATGAATATCCTGCACAATATGAGTTAGATACTTTTGCGAGAGAGGAGCGGAATCAATAGTAAATACTGATATCCCTTTGCTTAATGCGCTTGTTATAAAACCATGACTCTGAACAAATTGATAAACAAGGTTAACCCCTGTACCTTCTAACTCAATATTTTCAGAGTCTAGCGCCACCATGGCAGGCAGGAGAAATCGGGTACTGCAGGTAGAATACAAATATACCTTTTCTGACTCCCCATTCACGCTACCAAGGGTAATGGAACTCGTTTTATTGGAAAGAACCCCATTTTTATTTATTTTTCGACTTTGAAGCTTCCTAAAAGGACACACATTAATGAAATGTCCTTCTTTACCACAGAAGAAACAGAATCTTCTCTGACCTCTAGAGTTCCTATTACCAGGGCAAGAAGAGACCTGACCTAACTGCATAGGTTCATCCTCAGGCACTGGTTCAAGTGTCACTATGCCCCGAGGGACAAAAGGAACAGTTTCCCCACATGATAGTGCATCCTGGTTGAGGGGAACCTTGCACCTTTCCCTCAGGTGTCTATCAATCCGTTCAGCTTGGGACATGGCCGCCTCCAAAGAATCACGGTTTTCATGAAATGCAAGGGCGTCTTTTAGTCTCTCAGACAGCCCCTGACAAAACTGACTACGGAGAGCTGGGTCATTGCACTCCGAGTCAGTCACCCATCTTCTAAATTCAGCACAATATGACTCAGCAGAACGTTCTCCCTGACTCAAGCTACGCAGCTTAGATTCAGCTAGAGAGACCCAGTCTGGATCATCATAAATCAGGCCCAGGGCTCTGAAAAATGCATCTGTCAGATAGACTCACGTGCAGCAAGTCTGTCAGATCTTCTCAGGCCTCTCACAGGGCAGGGCGTGACAGGTTTGCTGCAGGTGAGGGAGCCCATCGGGTTCCTGCACTGCTGTAGCGGGGACCCGATGGGTGAGAAGGCAGCCTGATGCAGTGCAGAGGCTGCCCAATGCCTTGCATGGCATCAGGACTTTCCTTCTACAGGTGCCCAGGAGATCCAGCCTCAGGCTTGGTCTCCTAGGCAACCTGTTAATGTATTACTCAGTGTAATACACTAACAGGCAATGCATTACAATACAGATGTATTGTAATGCATTGCAGAGGGGATAAGACCCCCAAAAGTTAGTCAGAAATAAAGTTTAAAAAAAATTAAAAAGTGTTTTTAATAAAAAAAAAAGTTTCAAGTAAAAGAAAAAAAAACACCCCTTTCCCCTGATTTTATAATAAAAAATAGAGAAAAAAAAAAGAAAAAACACACATATTAGGTATCACCGCGTCTGTAACGACCGTCTATATAACTATATCACATGATCCAACCCGTCCGTTAAACACCATTAAAAAAAAAATATTAAAACTGTCAAAAAAAGCCATTTTTGTCACCTTACATCACAAAAAGTGCAACACCAAACAAACAAAAAAGCATATGTCCCACAAAATGGTACCATTAAAACCGTCACATCATCCGGCAAAAAATTAGCCCCTACATAAGAAAATCTCTCAAAAAATAAAAAAAACTATAGCTCTCAGAACATGGAGACACTAAAACATTTTTTTTGTTTCAAATATGCTATTATTGTGTTAAAGTGAAATAAATAAAAGTATACATATTAGGTATTGCCAAGTCCTTAAAGATCTGCTCTATAAAAATATCACATGACCTAACCCCTCAGCTGTAAAAATAAATAAATAAATAAAAACGGTGCCAAAATTACCAATTTTTTGGTCACCTTGCCCCATAAAGTGAATGATCAAAAAATCATATGTACCCAAAAATAGTACCAATAAAAACGTCAACTCTTCCTGCAAAAAACGAGCCCCTGCACAAGACGATCAGCAGAGAAATAAAAAAAATAAGGTGTTCAGAAAATGGAGACACAAAAACATAATTTTTTTCCCTAAAATGCTTTATTATGTAAAACTGAAACAAACAAACTAGATACTTAACGGACCGTTGTTTTATTCCGTGTCCGTTGTTCAGTTTTTCGTGATTTTCTGCGGACCCATTGACTTTCAATGGGTCCGTTGAAAACTTGGCTGATGCACCGTTTGTCATCCGCGTCCGTGATCCGTGGTTCCAGTCCGTCCAAAAAATATAACCTGTCCTATTTTTTTCACGGAAAACGGTTCGCGGACCCATTCAAGTCAATGGGACCGTGAAAAAACGCGGAGGCACACAAGAATGTCATCCGCGTCCTCGTGTCCGCGTCCTTTTTTTCCTATCATTTGCATGGCAAACTTGACTTAGACTTTTTTTTACTTTCCTTCATGTCTGGTGATCCTCCAAAAATAAAGGAAGACACACGGAAACAAAAACAGAAACGGATCACGGAACAACGGAACCCCATTTTGCGGAACGGAACACAACAACGGTCGTGTGCATGAGGCCTTAGTAAAATCAGTTTTGAGTAGCTTAAGGGGTGTAGTTTGTATAATGGGGTCATTTATGGGGGGTCTCCACTATGTAAGCCCCACAAAGTGACTTCAGAACTGAACTGGTCCTTAAAAAGTGGGTATTGGAAACTTTCTTAAAATTCTAAAACTCTAAGCCTTCTAACGCCCTAAAAAAATAAAATGACATTAACAAAATGATGCAAACATAAAGTAGACATATGAGCAATGTTAAAGGGGTTCTGCACTTTCATTTAACTGATGATCTATCCTCTGGATAGATCATCAGCTTCTGATCGGCTGGGGTCCGACACCCGGGACCCCCGCCGATCAGCTGTTTCATAAGGCAGCGGTGCTCCAGCAGCGTCGCGGCCTTCTCATTGTTTACCGCCGGGCCGCCGGCCCACTGACGTCACGACTAGTATCAACTAGCGTGGGCGCGGCTAAGCTCTGTTCACTTGAATGGAGCTTAGCCGCGCCCACGCTAGTTGATACTAGTCGTGACGTCAGTGTGCCGGCGGCCCAGCGGTAAACAGTGAGAAGGCCGCGACGCTGCTGGAGCGCCGCTGCCTTCTGAAACAGCTGATCGGCGGGGGTCCCGGGTGTCGGACCCCCGCCGATCAGAAGCTGATGATCTATCCAGAGGATAGATCATCAGTTAAATGAAAGTGCAGAAACCCTTTAAGTTATAAATATTTTATGAGGTATCACTTTCTGTTTTAAAAGCAGAGAAATTGAAATTTTGAAAATTGAGAATTTTTCCAAATGTTTGATAAATTTTTGATTTTTCCATAAATAAAGGTGAAATATATTGACTCAAATTTATGACTATCATGAAGTACAATGTGTCACGAGAAAACAATCTCAGAATGGCTTGGATAAGTAAAAGCGTTCCAAAGCCATTACCAAATAAAGTGACACATGTCGGATTTGCAAAAAATGGCCTGGGCAGGAAGGTGAAAACTGGCCCGGGGTAGAAAGGGTTAAAAAAGAGCCGTGTAAAAAGAAACCATAGATTGCAATGATTGTGAAAATGGCCGCGTGACAGCCGTTAAAAAACAGGCATTTTTCACTGTCATATGAATATACCTTAAGGCCTCATGCACGCGACCATTTTTAGGGTCCACATCCGAGCCACATTTTTTGCGGCTCGGATGCGGACCCATTTACTTCAATGGGACCTCAAAAGATGCGGACAGCACTCCGTGTGCTGTTCGCATCTGTTGCTCCATGCTGTGGCCCTGCAAAAAAAAATAGGACATGTCCTATTCTTTTTGCAGACAATAGGCATTTCTATTATGAGTGGCCCGTTCCGTTCTGCAAATTGCGGGAACGCACACGGGCGGCATTCATGTTTTGCGGATCCGCAATTTGCAGACCGCAAAACACGGCATGATCGTGTGCATGTAGCCTAAGGGTATTTTCACACTTGCGGAAGAGGATTCCAGCAGGCAGTTCCGTTGCCGGACGCAAACTGATGGCATTTGTCAGACGGATCCGGACGCGAATCCGTCTGACAAATGCATTGCAATACCGGATCCGTCTCTCCGGTGTCATCCGGAAAAACGGATCCGGTATTATATTTTTTTTGCATTTTTAAAGGTCTGCGCATGCACAGACCGAAAAACCGGATCCGTTTTGCCAGAACACTTAATGCCGGATCCGGCACTAATACACTTGAATGTAAATTAATGCCGGATCCGGCCTTCTGGCAAGTGTTCGGTATTTTTGGCCGGAGATAAAACTGCAGCATGCTGCGGTATTTTCTCCGTCCAAAAAACGTAAAAGGGACTGAACTGATGCATCCTGAATGGAATGCTCTCCATTCAGAATGCATTAGGATAAAACTGATCAGTTTTTTTCCGGTATTGAGCCCCTAGGACGGAACTCAATACCGGAAAACAAAAACACTAGTGTAAAAGTAGCCTAACTCTGGTTTGTAGCGTGGCGCTGTTATAGCATCTGCTTTATTAAACTGCTGCATGGGTTACATTTTTATATTTAGAACCAATGACTTTATTGTGTTTAGATTTCCATCTCCGCTTGCTTGTTTCCAGGATATTGAATGCGCCTTCTATGTAAATGGAAGGTCCCACAATATGCAAACTTATTGAATACATTCTGATAATGGTTTCCCATTTCTTTGTGTCTGGGGTGTCTCATAGCATTGTGAACCTTGTATTCATTTAAAAGGTAAAAGTTAAAAGTGAGTAGCTATGAAATGACATGCAGATTGGGTCAGTCTGCATGCGTTTGTTAATTTGGTGGTTAGATATAGCACAGGTAAAAGGCTAAACATGATGTAAAGATGTTACATTCCAACTGGAGGAGATGCATAATTCCTTGATGATGCTAGAAATTTAAAGGTAATGTACGAATGAATCTGTCTCATCCTCTTGTTGTATAGAATCCATTGTAGTGTCAATGCCTATTCTTTGCTTGTAGTACTATAAGAGAATTGTCAAATTGTCACCAGCAGGGAGAGGTGTAGTGCTACAGAAATTCTCTCCGTACCTAGCAAACAGCTGCTTGCTGATAAATACAGTGTGTGTGTGTGTATATATATAATCCAACAAAAATTGTAAATGCCATTATGCTAGAAAAAAACAGCAGTACAATAAAATGCATTCATGATATGTTACTATTTTTTTTTTAAATTAAATACATTATATGCAATCTCCTGTCCTAATAAGTCATTGTTCACATCATGGATATCTAACTGAAAATCTTGAATGAAGCACCACACATGCCACTGACTATAGTTTTCTTGATGTGCTATGTATAATTTATTACAGTTATTACACGCTTGTGAATATGGTTCGTCACATTCACGTCACATTCCGAAGCTGTGATGGGCAAATGTTGGGAAGTATATCTAATTATTTATTTATTTATTTTCACTGTATCCATTTGAATGGAAATTCTGGTCCAAAGGAGGCTAAAATATACACTAGTTTAATAAGTAAATCAAATCTAATGTATCTGCAACAAGTTTATTTTCAAGTAGTATGGACACAAGTGCAGTGTATTCCAAGACTGAACGTCTCCACATTCATACTATTGATGTGTGCTCTATTGCCTATACACTACCTATAGGATTGCTGGATCTTCACATACATACTGTATACTTGCAATTAGAAATGATAACGTTTGCTATATTGTACTTACCATACAGTATATTTAGCATAGAGATGGGCATAACAAGGAAGCCTATAAGCATGTCAGCTATGGCCAGGGACATAAGAAAATAATTAGTGGCATTCTGAAGCTTTTTCTCCAAAGACACAGCCATAATCACTAGAATATTCCCAGCAATGGTCAACAAAATAACTGTGACCGTCAGAAGGGCTGGCCAGTTCTTTTCTAATGAAAAAGAACTTCCTTCTGGAGGGAGTCGCGTTAGATTTTCCGAATTCAAGGTCCAGTTAAAAATATCGCTTGTGTTAGCCCCTCCTGTGGTCCTTTCACTGTTATAGGATCCCTTGTCAGAGTTAAGCTGGAAGAGAGAGCTCTTGGAGATATTCAGGAAGTTCTCCTTTTCTAGAATATCCATATTTAATCCTGAGTTTTGCAGAGAAATGATGTGAAAGAACAAAAGGGAGTAACTTTTCTCAAGCATTGGTCTTTGTTAAATCCACAACGGAGAGATTCATAAGAGTTGGTCCAGCATTCTTCTGAGAAGCTCACTTGGGTGTCCACCGTAGGTCTATTTGCTGTAAGATCCATAGGTTCCTTATCATAATTCCAGGAAACTAGAGCGATTTTCTGCGGTTCCTTTTATACTCAGGCATCAGATCGCAAATGCATTTAATCCAGTCTGAACTGATGTTGCATTAGGAAGTTTTCAATTAGAGACAATCATCCTAAACTGTAATCTTTCCCCGAGTGTTTACGTCCTTCACCTCCTGAGGAATCTGAGAAAAACAATTGCAATAGTAATACCACCCGGGAACACAACTGTCCCTTAAACTTACAAAATCACACTGCCCGTATGGTTATCTTAATGTGAAGCTCTATATTTGACGTTTAGCTTGGTGTATTATTATTGTCTTCTATTATTGTCTTGCATAAAATATTTAAATTGGGTTTTAAGGCTAGAATCACACATGCAGTTTTTTGATCCAAAGCCAGAAGTGGACCCAAAAGGCAATATGAATATAAAGGAAAGACTGTTAGATCTTCTCTCTTTTGCATAAAATAAAATAAAAAGTCACAAACACATCATGCGTGATTCCAGCCTAAATCTAAATCTATTAAGTATATGGTTTAAATAAGGAAAAAATGCAAAAAAGTAACATACTGAGATACTGCACACAACAATAACAAAAGCGCCCACATTTAAGAAAGTGACTTACGGGAGTTGCACAGTGTGACGTCCATTGCTGTTCTTGTCTTTTCCTTACTCTTCCAATATTCAGTATGATAACATTCCAGCAGGATTATTTTTTTTTGGACCTCACATGTGCCTGTCGGATTAAAGGCAGTTGATGCCACAGGAATCTTGTTTCTCCATCACAGATCTGCTCAGCTTGTTGACTTTCCAACACCACATTGTAGGGGGGAAAAAAATGCTAACAGAGGAGAATCCAGAAAAGCTGAAAAAATATACAGATTTGTTTTTAATTAAAACTCACATGGCAGCAGCTCCCTGTAACCAGAAAGAGCAGTGCCCACAATGAGATTACATAGTGATTTAACAAGGAATGGCATTTCTTCCAGTCTTTTCAGACCTCCCACTACACACCATGTCATAAAGGGAATACAGTAAACTGACAATAGTGGTCTGCCTTCCTCCCCAGTCTGTGCTCGTCTCTCGTCATTTTGCACAGCGTGGCTTAAGAATTGGCTCGTCGTAGAGTATCTTGAAATGAAAATGCCTAAAAATAACCACATGCAGTGTAATGACACATAGCAAAGGTTAATTCAATATATCACAGCGAGCACGCGTCGGCTACGTTGTATTTTGGTTTCCATGTAAATGGTTCTAATTGTGACAGTCGGATATTTATGCAGGTTCCCCTCCAAGAATTATGATATAAGTAGCGGATCTGGGAACAATCTATCCTCTCCAGGCATGTTGTGTGATGTATTGTGTCTGTCCTCAGCAATCTGCTCATGTGTTGCACAGTAATGTTACTCCGATCACTAGAATTCTCATGGAAACCTTCTGCGCCAAAGAGTCGTTGAAGAAATGGTGGGTGTATTCATGACTTTTAGAAATGATTTTCAGTGGTTTAGCAGGCATTAGGAAAGTATGTTTAAGCAACGCACAGAATAAGGGCTCGTTCACATGCACGTTTTTTGCGTTCCGTATAAGGGCCGTTTTTTGCATTCCGTATGCAGTCCGTATAGGGAACCATTCATTTCAATGGTTCCGCAAAAAATACGGTATGTACTCCGTATGCATTTTGTTTCCATATTTCCGTTTTTCCATTCCATTGAAAGATAGAACATGTCCTATTATTGCCCGCAAATCACGTTCCGTGGCTCCATTCAAGTCAATGGGTCCGCAAAAAAACAGAACACATACGGAATGTGCTCCGTATGTCTTCCGTATCCGTTCCATTTTTGCGGAACCATCTATTGAAAATTTTATGCCCAGCCCAATTTTTTCTATGTAATTACTGTATACTGCATATGCCATACGGAAAAACAGAACGGAACCGGAAACACTACTGAAACAAAAAACGGAAAAACAGATCCATTAAAAACGGCCCGCAAAACACTGAAAAAGTCATACGGTTGTGTGAACGAGCCCATAGAAATAATTTTCAGTGGTTTAGCAGGCATTAGGAAAGTATGTTGAAGCAATGCACAGAATAAGGGCTCGTTCACACAAAGTTTTTTTTGCGTTCCGTATACGGGCTGTTTTTTGTGTTCCGTATACGGACCCATTCATTTAAATGGTTCCGCAAAAAAAAAAACGGAGTGTACTCAGTATGCATTCCATTTCCGTATTTCCGTTTTTCCATTTCGTTGAAAGATAGAATATGTCCTATTATTGCGCGCAAATCACGCTTCTTGGCTCCATTCAAGTCAATGGGTCCGCAAAAAAAAAACGGAACACATAAGGAATGTGCTCCGTATGTCTTCCGTATCCGTTCCGTTTTTGCTGAACCATCTATTGAAAATTTTATGCCCAGTCCAATTTTTTCTATGTAATTACTGTATACGCCATACGGAAAAAACAGAACGGAAAAACGGAACGGAACCGGAAACACTACGGAAACAAAAAACGGATCAGTTAAAAACGGCCTGCAAAACACTGAAAAAGCCATAGGGTCGTGTGAACAAGCCCTAAGGCAGTCGATAACGTGGCAGTGTAACCAAAGCATTCCCCACTGATATTGAAAAATGACTTCAATACCCATGTTATTTCAGTAGAAGTGGGGGAGAGAAGCATCGTCACAGTGATAGGTAGCACTGTCATTTGTTTTTTGGATATTTATATATAACTTTTTAGACATAACATTTGAAGCACTGACAGATGAAGTGAATAACATTCATTAGGGGTGACAGGTGAACAGTTTTTGAAGATATGTTGGAAGCAGGAAAACTGGGCAAGCGTAAGGACCTGAGCAAGAGCCAGATGACTGAATCAGAGCATATCCAAAACAACAGGTCTTGTAGGATATCCCTGGTGTGCAGTGGTTAGTGCCTACCAAAAGTGGCCCATGGAAAGGCAACTGGACAACAGATAACAGGATCATGAGTAGAGATTAGCGAAATGATCAAAAATTCGATTCGGCTGCTTTGCCGAAGTTCACAAAGAAATTTGATTAGTTACAAATTACTTAGTCACGAATGACATTCGTTTGTATGTAACAGGCGCAATGATGGGGAACAGCGATTACGCTGCACCTCCCCTCCCCGTCATTGAACCCCTCAGATCATGCGTTCAACGCTGATCACGGCATCTGATAGTCACATTGACGCCTTTCAGGGGTTAAAAAAAATACATACTCACCTCATCCATTTTCTTGTGGAGAAGCCGTCGCAGCCATCTTGATTGTAGAAAACGTGCCAAATCTCGTGCGTGCTGACATAAAAATTTCATTACGCTGGCGGGCGCGGTGACGTCACCATGCCTGGCCAGAGTGATGATGTGGTGACGCCAAATATCAGTGTGTGCGAATCTAATTTTTACTGAAATTCAGATGGAACTCAATTTGTTTAACTTTGATTCGCTAAACACTAGTCATGAGTGTAACAAAGCGGATGTGGATCCGCTGTGTTACTTGAACAACTCTGGCTTGGGGCTGCTTCTAAGTGCTTTAAGTGGCCTCCCTGGTCTTCCCCCTTTAACCCCTGTACAGGAATCTGAACTTGGCTGCAGGAGAACCTCAGACCACTACCTCTTGGGGTAGTTTCTATTCAAGTGGTTGCTGACCCACAGGGGTCATGAGACAATGACACAAAGCACAGAGGAATCTGGCAGAACAATAGTCAGAGACAGGCATCAGGGTCAAGGTCAAGGCATGCAGTTCATGCTATCCGATAAACAGGCTGAGGTCATGGCAGGCAGCTTAGGGTCAGAACTAAGATCAAGCAGATGGCAGATCAGGCAGCAAAGGGTCAAGTCCAGGAAACAGGCAGAGGTTGGTACACAGGCAGATAAACATATTAAACAATAAATTTTTCAGGAACATAGTGAAGTAGGACCTATTGATCACATGGGAAAGTACCTTAAGGCCTTATGCTCATAACCATATGTATATTGTGATCCTCAAACCACGGATCTGCAAAATACAGATAGTGTTCATGGAGTATAAATCAGGAATCCAGCCCCTAGCTCCTTTACAAATGTTTGTGAAAGAATGGCTTGTTCTGATCACTGAATTCCAGCATGGTCCAGTAATAAGATGCCACTGTTGCAACAAATCAGTTTGTGAATTATTTTCCCTTCTAGATATTACATGATCAACTGTGAGTGGTATTCTTGCAAAGTGGACGCTTTAAGGAACCACAGCAACTCAGACACAAAGTGGAGACCATGTAAAGTTACAGAGAGGGGTCACCAAGTGTTGACGTGTTTCTCGCATAAATGCCAACCTTCTGCTGGAGAAATCCTGCTGCATGCCAGAAACCAGCAGGATCCAATTGTAGTGAATGGGGATTCAGTGGTTCTTGGCGATATCCGGCTATGTCAGGTATGGAAACTCTGGTACCCTGCCTACGAAAATGAGTTGTCCATAATTTTACATAAAGGTTTCTGCTTGGGCATTTTTTAACCAAAAGGAGATTGATTATATCTTTGTTCAGCATCCAGTCACTGCTATTTTTCACCCGCTTCCCAAGGTGCATAAGCAGGGTTTCCCCCCACCCATGAGACCGATTGTGGCTGGCATCGGCTCATATGCAGAAAGGTTCTGCGAGTGGGTGGACTCCCTGCTACAGCCCTTGGTTATATGCATCCCAGGTTATATCAGGGATACTAGAAAAGTGTTACAATTATTCTCTAGCTTTGAATGGATGAGGGAGTATGCAAGGATGACAGCTGATGTAGTTTCTCTGTATACTACAATACCACACGAGCAGGCACTCATAGCCCTCCAATGGTTCCTTTGGACCTATAGTAATTACACATCGACACTCCAGGATTTTATTTGCGTTTCTGATTTTTTTTTGCTAAAACACAATTTTTTTATGTTTAATAATTCATATTATTTGCAAATTTCTGAAGTGTCGATGGGGGCAAAATTCTCCCCCTCCATTGCGAATATAAACAGTGGATATAAAAAGTCTACACACCCCTGTTAAAATGTGTTTCTGTGCTGTAAAAAATGAGACAAAGATAAATAATTTCAGAACTTTTTCCACCTTTAATGTGACCTATAAACTGTACCACTCAATTGAAAAACAAACTGAAATCTTTTAGGTGGAGGGAAGAAGACAAAAAAAAAACTAAAATAATGTGGTTGCATAAGTGTGCACACCCTCTTATAACTGGGGATGTAGCGGTGTTCAGAATTAAGCAATCACATTTAAAATCATGTTAAATAGGAGTCAGCATACACCTGCCATCATTTAAAGTTCCTCTGATTAACCCCAAATAAAGTTCAGCTGCTCTAGTTGGTCTTTCCTGAAATTTTCCACAGAGAGCTTCCAAAGCATCAGATGGATCTCTTTGTTAAAAGAGATCAGTCAGGAGAAGGGTACAAAATAATTTCCAAGGCATTAGATATACCATGGAACACAGTGAAGACAGTGGCAACCATATTATTTTATTTTTATATTTTTTATTCCCTCTACCAAAAATATTTCAGTATGTATTTCAATTGAGTTGTGCAGTTTATAGGTCACATTAAAGGTGGAAAAAGTTCTGAAATGATTGATCTTTGTCTCATTTTTCTACATCACAGAAACCTGACATTTTAACAGGGGTGTGTAGACTTTTTATATCCACTGTATATGGCGTGGTGGGAAATACATTTTCTATTCTCTGATGTGAACCCTTATGTGGGATCCATAAAATGGTATGGAAGGTTTATAGATGACTTGCTGCTTGTGTGGTCGGATGATATAACCAGTATTCCAGATTTCAATAATTACCTAAATAATTGCTGTAGTTCTCTCTCCTTCACTCTGCATTATAATGTGAATTACATCTCATTTTTAGACCTGAAATTAGAGGGGGATAGTGCTAACAGCAGAGTTTGCACGACATCATATAGGAAAGACACAGGCGGGTACACTATTCTGTTAGCAAAATCCTGCCACCCCGCACATATCATACGAAATATACCCAGGGGAGAGGTCATCAGAGCGAGGCGCAATTGCTCCGATGAGGGAGCTTTCCTACAAGAAGCCCAGGACATCAGCAATAGATTACGGCAAAGGAGATATAATACATGGTCTGTACAAAGAGCAGTGAATGAGACCCTTTCCTCTGATAGACAGTCTTTAGTTTTTCCTAGGGAGAACGGTAAGAAACTGAAATGGAAAAATATGCGCAATACACAGGCTATTTTTACTACGCAGTAGTAGCGAAGAGTACCAGGAGATTTGTAGAATAGTTAATCGCCATTTACCGGTCCTAAATTATGATAAAGAATGGGCAGCGACAGTTAAAGATGGTATTAAATGTGTAGCCAGAAGGGCCCCTAGTTTGGGTCAGTTGCTGAGTCCAAGCCTGTATGTTGAGCCATCAACCACTAAACTATCATGGTTGAGGCATAAAGGCAGTTATAAATGCGGCCAGACTAGGTGTATCTGCTGTGAGCATATGCAGATCAGTAAATCTTTTTCTTCCACGGTAAGTGATAAAATATACAGCATTAAAACCTATCTCAATTGTAATACGGATCATGCTGTGTACTTGATCACTTGTACTGCCTGCAGATTACAATATGTGGGTTGTACTATTAATTCCATTAAGACAAGAATCCGCAGACACATATCTGACATACCGCATTATAAAACGCGGAATGTGTCTGCGGCTACATTGCATTTTGCTGTTCAAGGAAATGTATCGAGCTTAATAGCCCAAGGAATAGGGAGGGTCATCATGCCCAGTAGGGTGGTGATTATAAAAATAAATTGCTTAGTCGTGAGACTTATTGGATGCATGAACTAAGAACGTGTTCCCCCTCAGGCTTAAATAGAAATTATGACCTGATCTTGCAGTACTAATTCTTCCACTTTATTTAGTTTATTATTGGATGTTTACTATATATACAGGGTGGGCCATTTATATGGATACACCTTAATAAAATGGGAATGGTTGGTGATATTAACTTCCTGTTTGTGGCACATTAGTATATGTGAGGGGGGAAACTTTTCAAGATGGGTGGTGACCATGGCGGCCATTTTGAAGTCGGCCATTTTGAATCCAACTTTTGTTTTTTCAATAAATTTAACGTAACTTTATTCTTTCATGAGTTATTTACAAGTTTCTGACCACTTATAAAATGTGTTCAATGTGCTGCACATTGTGTTGGATTGTCAATGCAAACCTCTTCTCCCACTCTTCACACACTGATAGCAACACTGCAGGAGAAATGCTAGCACAGGCTTCCAGTATCCGTAGTTTCAGGTGCTGCACATCTCGTATCAAAAATCTGCCAGGACGAGAAAGTAAAAGGCTGTTACTTAATGCCCCCGGACGAGCATTCTCGTCCTGCAGTCCTTCCTCCCCCCTGTTACTGACAGTCAGATCTCTGCTGCATCCACCAGCATCGGTGATAACGCCGATGCCAGCGAATTAACCCCTCATATGCTGCGGTCAGCACTGACCGCGGCATATGGGAAGTTTGCGCTCCCTCACCTCATCCATCGGGTCTCCGCTGCTATAGTGGGGACTCGATGGCTGCCATGGCAGCCCTAAGCCATTCCAAGGCTTGGGGCCCGGCATGTACAGAGGCCTAAGAGGCCCAGCCCCCAGGCTGGGTCTCCTAGGCAACTGTTAGCATCTTACAGTGTAAGACACTAACAGTTCAATACAGCACAATACAGATGTATTGTGCTGCACTGAAACAGGGATCAGACCCTGTAATGATGAAGTCCCAGAGTGGGACAAGGAATAAAATGGAAAAAAAAGGGGCCTAAGGGTGACTGATGCTACTATATGATGTCACAGGCATCCATTACTCATTTACATAATGAGCCTTTTAAAGAGTTATGCACTAAACAGGTGCCATGATAGTCTATGGGTGGCGGATGCCAGTGTTAGCCATCTGTCACAGGCTCCATTTAATATATACATGAGCCTTCCTGCCGTATATACTAACATAAAGTAAAAACTCGATGTGAATATAGCCTAAGGGCAACATCTGCATGGAGTTTGCATGTCCTCTCTGTGTTTGGCTTTCCTCCCATACGCCAAACACATAGGGATTTGGAATTTAGACTGTGAGCCCCATTGGAGAGACAGTGATGACCATCTCTCTACAGCACTGCTGTATATGTTGCTGCTATGCAAATGAGTAAAATAAGTATTTTTTACTCAGACTGTTAACCCTCGATGTGTTAAAGAAAAAAATGGATTAAAATGGAAAATCTGCCCAAAAAGTGAAAGTTTCAAAAAAATCAGTTTTGAGTAGGTGTAGTTTCTACAATGGGGTCCTTAAAAAGTGGTCCTTAAAAAGTGGGTTTTTAAAATTTTCTTAAAAATTTTAAGAATGGCTTCTAAAATTCTAAGCCTTTTAATGTGCTAAAAAATAAATAAAATGACATTTACAAAATGATGCCAACATAAAATAGACATATGGGGAATGTTAAAGGGTTTCTATCACTTCGTATGACATAATTAGCTCTCAGATACTAGCGATCCGCTAGTGTCTGCTCTGGCCAACCATCCTAATATAACAGCTTTTGTGGCAGCCGTTTTGCTAAAAAAATAACTTTTATAAATATGCTAATGAGCCTCTAGGTGCTATGGGGGCGTCATTAGCACCTAGAGGCTCCGTCTACCTTCATACACAGCCACCGCCCAGCGCGTCCCTCCAGCCCGCCCATCTCCTGCTGAATGCGATCCTCCGTGTGACGCAACGGACGAATTCTCGCGCATGCGCCGTGCGCGGCCGTATTCGGCGCATGCGCAGTGAATGTCTGGCCGCTTCCCTGCTCAGACATCGCCGATGACGTCATAGTGCTCCAAGGAACAGGCGCAGTGGAGATGTCTGAGCAGGGAAGCGGTCAGACATTCACTGCGCATGCGCCGAATACAGCCGCGCACGGCGCATGCACGAGAATTCGTCCGTTGCGTCACACGGAGGATCGCATTCAGCAGGAGATGGGCGGGCTGGAGGGACGCGCTGGGCAGTGGCTGTGTATGAAGGTAGACGGAGCCTCTAGGTGCTAATGACGCCCCCATAGCACCTAGAGGCTCATTAGCATATTTATAAAAGTTATTTTTTTAGCAAAACGGCTGCCACAAAAGCTGTTATATTAGGATGGTTGGCCAGAGCAGACACTAGCGGATCGCTAGTGTCTGAGAGCTAATTATGTCATATGAAGTGATAGAAACCCTTTAAGTAGTAAATATTTTATGAGGTATCACTTTCTGTTTTAAAGCAGTGAAACAGAAATTTTGAAAATTGCTAAATTTTGGTAAATTTAGAATTTTTTCTAAATAAAGGTGAAATATATTGACTCAAATTTATGACTATGAAAAATTATGACTACTAGTACCAGAATCACTGGTACTCAGTTACCATCACTGGATGAAATCTTCACTGCTCGCTGCAGCAACAGGGCAAAAATTATCTGCGGGGATCCAACTCACCCCGGCCACAGCCTTTTCATTCCCCTACCCTCTGGTAGGCGTCTTAGAGCCCTACATGCCCGCACTACTAGGCTGAAGAACAGCTTTTACCCCAAAACAATCAGTCTCCTAAATGCTCAGAGATTATTGCCCCTTCCTAGGATAAAAAACTACCACAGACTGAAAGTTACTGCTGCATTTGTGACCCTATGATGATCTCTTGTCTGCAGTGGTGTCTGAATCAGTGTGTATATACACTCACCTAAAGAATTATTAGGAACACCATACTAATACGGTGTTGGACCCCCTTTTGCCTTCAGAACTGCCTTAATTCTACATGGCATTGATCCCACAAGGTGCTGATAGCATTCTTTAGAAATGTTGGCCCATATTGATAGGATAGCATCTTGCAGTTGATGGAGATTTGAGGGATGCACATCCAGGGCACGAAGCTCCCGTTCCACCACATCCCAAAGATGCTTTATTGGGTTGAGATCTGGTGACTGTGGGGGCCATTTTAGTACAGTGAACTCATTGTCATGTTCAAGAAACCAATTTGAAATGATTCGAGCTTTGTGACATGGTTCATTATCCTGCTGGAAGTAGCCATCAGAGGATGGATACATGCTCTCATTCTGTTTACGCCAAATTTGGACTCTACCATTTGAATGTCTCAACAGAAATCGAGACTCATCAGACCAGGCAACATTTTTCCAGTCTTCAACAGTCCAATTTTGGTGAGCTCGTGCAAATTGTAGCCTCTTTTTCCTATTTGTAGTGGAGATGAGTGGTACCCGGTGGGGTCTTCTGCTGTTGTAGCCCATCCGCCTCAAGGTTGTGCGTGTTGTGGCTTCAAAAATGCTTTGCTGCATACCTCGGTTGTAACGAGTGGTTATTTCAGTCAACGTTGCTCTTCTATCAGCTTGAATCAGTCGGCCCATTCTCCTCTGACCTCTAGCATCCACAAGGCATTTTTGCCCACAGGACTGCCGCATACTGGATGTTTTTCCCTTTTCACACCATTCTTTGTAAACCCTAGAAATGGTTGTGCATGAAAATCCCAGTAACTGAGCAGATTGTGAAATACTCAGACCGGCCCGTCTGGCACCAACAACCATGCCACACTCAAAATTGCTTAAATCACCTTTCTTTCCCATTCTGACATTCAGTTTGGAGTTCAGGAGATTGTTTTGACCAGGACCACCCCCCTAAATGCATTGAAGCAACTGCCATGTGATTGGTTGACTAGATAATTGCATTAATGAGAAATAGAACAGGTGTTCCTAATAATTCTTTAGGTGAGTGTATACTCATAAGCACTACCTACCTTGCTCTTGCTATATATATGCTGTGAACTGTGAATAGTAATGCTTTATAGTGCAATGTTTTTGTTTTTTTTCTAGTGTAATGCTTTAGTTTAAATGTCAGTTCTTGTTCCTCTGTCCATGGCATCTAGGATTGCTCCAAACAACATTTCATTGTGATGTACATTGTATTACATTTTATTGTACAGTGACAATAAAGGCATCTTATCATATCTTATCTTATGATGAAGTACAATGTGTCACGAGAAAACAATCTCAGAATGGCTTGGATAAATAAAAGTGTTAATAAGCTATTACCACATAAAGTGACACATATCAGATTTGCAAAATTAGGCCTGGTCAGGAAGGGGGTAAATAGCCCGGTCTGGAAGTGGTTATACATAATCTGCCCCTGATAAGGGACAATTTTTTAAAGCTTTGGAATATGAAAAAGCATGAGACATGTGCCAGCGTGGTGTATTTTTAAACACACTGTTTGTTAACACTGTCGAATGTGCGTTTACGTTTACATGACTATGTATGTCAGTGTCACTCAGACATGATTTACTATTGCTGTCATTGTGTTCCAGAGCTTGGATGTTGAAGGGGAAAAAATGTCTAAAAAATAAATGAAAAGAGATAGCAAGTTTTCCTTAGGAGGCTAGAGTCCCAGGAGGCTATACAGGGTTATATACCAACTTTCAGGGCAATTGGAGCAACTTCGATTCAGCCCGAACCGATTCGGGTCCGAACCTAACTTTTTCAAAAATTTGTTAAACCGGGCCCGAAATGAATCTCGACTGGTTCACTCATCTCTAGTCTAAATGTTTATAGAGAAAATTATGTATGTCAACAGTTTTTCTCCATTATAAGTTTATGCTGCAAACCCATAACTTTTTCCTTCTCCATGCCAAACAAGCCTACTTCACTTTTCGCATCTTCTCACTATCCAATAACCAATAGCAACTCTTTGATACTTTTGACTCCCTCATTAGCCCTAAAGTTTCCATGCCCATCAATGACCTGTGTGCTGAAGACCTGGCCACTTATTTCAAAGATAAAATTGATAACATCTGTCAAGAAATAACCTCCCATTCCCCAATCAGCATCAATCTTCCTCCCTCCCACACTTCCTCTTGTTGCTCATTTGACCCTATAACACAAGAAGAAGTCTCCAGGCTGCTCTCTTCTTCTCGTTCAACTACATGAAGTACTGATTCTATTCCCTCACACCTCATCCGGTCCCTATCCCTGGCTGTGTTTAGACACGTAACCAAAATATTCAACCTCTCTCTTTCTTCTTTCCCTCCTCCTAAACCCTACTACTAAAAAAAACAATCTCTTGACCCTTCCTGTGCTTCTAACCACCGACCTGTCTCTAATCTCCCCTTCATCTCTAAACTCTTGGAATGCTAGGTCTGTTCTCACCTAACAAGCTACCTCTCTGCTAACTCTTTTCTCGTTGACTTACAATCTGGTTCCCTCATTCTGCACTCTACAGAAAATGTCCTCACTAAAGTATCTAATGATTTTCAGACAGCTAAAAGTAAAGACATCTTCTGAACTCATTTCAGCATTTGGCACCATAGACCATTAACTCCTCCTCAGTATGTTTCACTCTATTGGCCTCAAAGGCACTGCACTTTCTTGGTTTTCTTCCTTCCTTTGCTGGCCACCCTTTCAGTGTACCATTTCCTGGCTCTACTTCTCTTTTTCCACTTGCTGTCACTGTTGGTGTTCCTCAGGAACCAGTCCCAGGTCCTCTCTTCTTTTCTCATTGCACAGTTCCTATTGGCAGACTATCAGCAGATTTGGTTTTCAGTACCTTCTTTATGCTGATGATACCCAACTACATTCCTCATCCCATAGCATCACCCTGGACTACTACAAAACACCAGTGACTGTCGGTCAGTAGTCTCTAACATCATGTCTTCTCTCAATATGAAACCTAATATTTTAATTTAAGTCTGTGGTACTACTGAAACTCCTGGGAAGCATGCCTGCTGTCTTGGGGTTATGTTTGACTGAGACCTTTCCTTTGCTCCCTATATCCAATCATTGGCATGCTTATGTCACCTGCACCTCAAGAACATCTACAGGATAGTCGGTATCCTTGTAATCATAATAAGCTGTACATTATAGTGAACATGTTATTTATGATGATTTTCCCCCCCTTCATTTCAGTGATATACTGTTTATTTAGAATTATTCCTGTGACGAAAACAGCTTTTTTACATAGAACATTTAGCCCTTCCAACAGAGCAGGTCTGTATTGTCATGGTAACTCTTCTGCTTACCATAAAGAAAGTCTGGTGTTCAAATCCTGATGAAGACCTGCTGACTAATTTCTTTAATAAAGTCTATGTGCTGAAAGGGACCCCCTCTCCCCCATCCATATTCAACACAGCTTCATTATTCCCTGCACTGAATATTGCTTGTGCGTCTTGCACTAGGATGTAAACACAATGCAGGTCACAGATCGCAATTACACTGGAGGAGTCAAAATGCACTCAGAATTTCATCATCTGATTTATATAATGCAGCAAGGTTCCATGCTGGTGTTTATTTTATTTTTTATGTAACCAGAACACCCCTTTAATATATCACTAAAGGTCATATTTAATATCTGCAAGAAACCTCAATAGGATATATGATTTTTACCTGTTCTAATTGGTACTAGAGAAGGAAAAATTAAAGGAAGGAAATATTTTCAGAGTAGAAGATGATTACTTTATAGAATGGAGATGGTAATTCCAGTAAAAATGAAACATTAAAGATATTAACTTTCGGACAGAAACATGGAAAAAGAAGATTTCAAGGTTACGATCAAGTAACAGAAATAAAGTCGGCATTGCATTACCTCACCCCAGGATATACTGTATAATTCAGCATGCTCAATGATGAATAGATATCTGATGAGTTTCTAACCTTAAAGGGGTTCTCTAGGAATTTAGAAAATGAAAATAATTATATATTACTGTATTCTAAATATAGAAACATAGAAACATAGAATGTGTCGGCAGATAAGAACCATTTGGCCCATCTAGTCTGCCCAATATACTGAATACTATGAATAGCCCTTGGCCCTATCTTATATGAAGGATGGCCTTATGCCTATACCATGCATGCTTAAACTCCTTCACTGTATTTGCAGCTACCACTTCTGCAGGAAGGCTATTCCATGCATCCACTACTCTCTCATATATTTCCAAATACCTTTCACTAGTTAAAATGGCTTGTTTAGTTTTTTGAGCAATCATTAGGAGAAATAAAATGGCCGCTGTCCTATTAGTACTTACAAAACCTGTCCTAATCACATAGTAGGACAAGTTACTTTACAGCACTGAGCTAAAGAGCTGCCTAATCCTCTTCTCTGCTCTCAAGGATTTTGGGTCTGAATACAGATGATAAGATCTTCAGCTGAATCTCTGTGGGAATGGAGTTCATGAGATACAGAGAGGAGGTGGGGGTAATGAGCAGCAGCACTTGTGTGCAGTCTCCATTACCACAGTCCCACATTACCACAGTCTGTGCTGTCCGTCCTCCCTGTACTTCATGTCTCCTCATGAACTCCATTCTTACAGACATTCATCATTCATCAGACATAGATCATATTAAACTGTGTTCATTATCATAATCCCTGACAAGCAGAACAGAGAGGAGGAAGAGGTAGATCTTTAGCTCACTGTTCTGAAGTAACTTGTCCTGTGTGATTAGGACAGGTTTTCTATGTACTAATAGCACGGCGGCCATTTTATTGCCCCTAATGATTGCTCCCTAGAGAATACAAGCCATTCTAACTTATGAAAGGTATTTGGGAATATATTTCTAATAAAGTAATATTTAGGTATTTTTATTTTCTTAATTCCCAGAGAAAGGTTAGTATATAAAATGAGAACGCTTGGACTGGGAGAAAATGTCTGTATGTGGGTAAGTACGGTAACTGGTTCAGTAATAGAAAACAGAGGGTGGTTATTAATGGTACACACTCAGATTGGGTCACTGTCACTAGTGGGGTACCTCAGGGGTCAGTATTGGGCCCTATTCTCTTCAATATATTTATTAATGATCTTGTAGAAGGCTTGCATAGTAAAATATCAATTTTTGCAGATGACACTAAACTGTGTAAAGTAATTAACACTGAAGAGGACAGTATACTACTACAGAGGGATCTGGATAGATTGGAGGCTTGGGCAGATAAGTGGCAGATGAGGTTTAACACTGACAAATGTAAGGTTATGAACATGGGAAGGAATATTGCAAGTCACCCATACATACTAAATGGTAAAACACTGGGTAACACTGACATGAAAAAGGGCTTAGGAATTTTGGTGGAGAGCAAACTAAGCTGTAAAAACCAGTGTCAGGCAGCTGCTGCCAAGGCCAATAAGATAATGGGTTGCATCAAAAGGGGCATAGATGCCCGTGATAAGAACATCATCCTACCACTTTACAAATCGCTAGTCAGACCACACATGGAGTACTGTGTACAGTTCTGGGCTCCTGTGAACAAAGCAGACATAGCAGCGCTGGAGAGGGTACAGAGGACGGCAACTAAAGTAATAACTGGAATGGGGGACTACAGTACCGTGAAAGATTATTAAAATTAGGGTTATTCAGTTTAGAAAAAAGACGACTGAAGGGAGATCTAATTACTATGTATAAATATATCAGGGGTCAGTATGAAACGCCCGTACGTGAGACTAAGGTCTTTTTAGTATGTGGTAAATGTAATTTTCCGTGACGCCAGTTGCATTTCAGCAACAGGGAACGGAGTTCCATTAAGTAGGTGGTGTTGGTGATAGGTGGTACCCAGGTGTAGGACTGCCAGAGTGGTGTAAGGGTTGCCCATAATGTCCCTTGGCTGAGGCTTTAGCACTTGTCACGGTGGTCCTACATGGATATCCAGAACCTCCGGCGTCGCCGAACGAAGCAGAGCAAATAGGTTGAGTAGGTGGTGGAGAGGATGATGAAAGAGATTGAGTCCAGACTTTGTATATAGTTCAACTGCAGCTTTACTTTGCAGAAACATTTCTTCAAACAGTTTACAGACTTGGTCTTGGTTTCCAGAAAGTTTTAGCATGAAAATGGCAGGCAAACACCTTCGGCTCTGCTACATCTGTCAGGATTAAATAGGAACGTTTCCTTTTGCTTTCTGCTGCAACTTCTCTCTTTCTGTCTCAGTCTATGGCAAGGCACAGGGCAACTTCTTCCTGGCTAATGAGACTTCTAGAAGTGGTCTCTCTGCTCCAGCTGTACTGGAGGTGTTCTGGCGGGTGTGGGCAGCACACGTCCAGGAGGGACACAGCACTGCAGACCTGCTCCCGTAGCAGGGGTTTAGCGAGCACTCACTCACTGCAACTAACTGGTCCCCACCCTTTCTGCAGGACATGGGACTCACCCACTCTTCCACAGGGGGGGGTTAGAATGGACTGGAAAGGTTCCATTCTGTTCTACATACTGCTCTGCCATACCCGCTGCCACCTGCTGGTGAACCAGGAACAATACATTTGAACTTAAACAGATGCATAACAGGAAATGCACAATATATGAGAGCTGGAATAGATGAATAAAATTACATTGAGATTGCATATCCAGATGGAAACAGGGCATAGGTGTGGTTATGCCACTCTAGGTGTTACAAGTACAGAGATCTCTCCCATCATCTATTTATCCCCAGGACTGTGACTGTGACGAGGGGACATCCTCTACGTCTGGAGGAAAGGTTTGTACACAAACATAGAAGAGGATTCTTTACGGTAAGAGCAGTGAGACTATGGAACTCTCTGCCTGAGGAGGTGGTGATGGTGAGTACAATAAAGGAATTCAAGAGGAGCCTGGATGTATTTCTGGAGTGTAATAATATTACAGGCTATAGCTACTAGAGAGGGGTCGTTGATCCAGGGAGTTATCTGACTGCCTGATTGGAGTCGGGAAGGAATTTTTTACCCAAAGCGGTTTTTTGCCTTCATCTGGATCCACTTGCAGGATAACAGGCCGAACTGGATGTCTTTTTTCGGCCTTATAAACTATTTTACTATGTTGCTAACCCCTTTAAAGAAGAGCGATCACCTCTCCTGGCACTCTGTGTTATTAACTACTTGCTTTCCCCATGTAATAACAATATTGGGGCATCTATTCTTACTTCTGGGGGAGATTTATCAAACTGGTGTAAAGTAGAACTGGCTTAGTTGCCCATAGCAACCAATCAGATTCCTCATTTCATTTTCCAAAGGAGCTGTCAAAAATGACAGGTGGAATGTGATTGGTTGCTATGGGCAACTAAGCCAGTTCTACTTTACACGAATTTGATTAATGACCCCCTATGTTGTTGCTATTTTTCTATTATTCCTACTAGAAGTTATGAATGAATTGCCAGTAGTCTGCCATAAAGGTAGTGAGTGGTGTTACCAAGTCTGCCCCTGCACTATCCAATCAGTGTTACTGGTGTCAGACTGTGAAGGGACACCCCCCCAATTAATAACATCTAGATGGATTTTTCTTGCAGACTGCCAGCAATTCATAAATGTCTAGTAGGAACAATAGAAGAATAGCACGACATAGAGATATATGACAAAATGCTCCAGAATTGTTATTTCATGGGGAATGCAGTTAGTTACAGACATGAGAGATTACAGGTCCTCTTTAACTTCAAGCAAACATTGCTGTGTCTCTTTTAGTTGTGTAATGTTACATAAAGACATGAGAAAGAAATGCCGGATGTGATTGATGAGTCTGTGCTAATTAGAGACAAGACTTGGAAAGCTTCGATTGTAAGGGCTCATGCACACGACCGTATGCCCTCTGAGACATACAGTCCGTGAGTGGGCCATATGTCCCGGAGCGGCATACATCGTGCGCACAGCATCATAGGTTACTATGATGCTGTGCACTCCCGTGCGCACGATGTATGCCGTTCCGGGACATATGGCCCACTCACGGACCGTATGTCTTGGAGGGCATACGGTCGTGTGCATGAGATCTAACTCTGTATAATCTTTCTGCTTCCATTTCTCTGTAAGGTTTTCAAAGGGGTCGTGTCACTTCAACAACTGCCATGTATCATGTAGAGAAAGTTAATACAAGGCGCTTACTAATGTATTGTGATTGTCCATATTGTCTCTTTTTCTGGCTGGATTCATTTTTCCATCACATTATATACTGCTCAGTTCCAGGGGCAGGGGTGTACATAGAAATCACTGGGCCCCATGGCAAGAATCTGAATTGGGCCCCCTTGTGAGTGACTAGGGTTGAGCGAACCCGAACTGTAAAGTTCGGGTTCGTACCGAACTTTACGGTGTTCGGCACCCGAACCCGAACCCGAACATTTCAGTTTCGGGTTCGGTATTCGGGTATTATTAATATACCATCAGATCGGAGTTAACAACCCCCCTCCCCCCCATCATTGGTGGCAGCTGAGCGGCAGTTCCGATCGGAGTCCCAGTTTAATCGCTGGGGCTCCGATCGGTTACCATGGCAGCCAGGACGCTACTGCAGTGGTTACTTAGCACTTTTAGCAGCATTATACTTACATGCGCTGTCTATGGCCGGCGCTCCTCCTATTGGTAAGTGAAAGGTCTGTGCGGCGCATTGCTTATAGCACAGACCTGTCACTTACCAGTAGGAGGAGCGCCCGGCCGGCCACCGACAGTGCACGTAATGCTGCTAAAAGTGCTAAGTAACCATGGCAGCCAGGACTGCAGTAGCGTCCTGGCTGCCATGGTAACCGATCGGAGCCCCAGCGATTAAACTGGGACTCCGATCGGAACTGCCGCTCAGCTGCCACCAATGATGGGGGGGGGAGGGGGGTTGTTAACTTGTGGCCACTGCCACCAATGATTTTAATTAGGGGTGGGGGGGGGGGGAGGCCGCACTGGACACCAATGATTTTAATAGGGGGGGGGCCGCACTGGACACCAATGATTTTAATAGGGGGGGGGGGCCGGACTGGACACCAATGATTTTAATTGGGGGGGGCCGCACTGGCCACCAATGATTTAAATACGGGGGGGGGGGGGGGGGGGGGCCGCACTGGCCACCAATGATTTTAATACTGGGGAGGGAGGGGGGTCTGGCCCCTGCTGCCTGGCAGCACCCGATCTCTTACAGGGGGCTGAGATCCGCACAATAAACTCCTCAGGTGCCAGCAGTGTTTGGCGTATGCTGGATCTGGCGATTCTGGAATTCTGCTGGTATGCTAGAACAGAATGCCAAAATCTGATTGCAAGTGATTACCTAGCCTTACCCAATGAATTGTGCCTGCTGCTGCTACTTCTTATATAGTGTGCTATCCTTCCCCCATTGACTGTCCCAGCTCCTGCTTCACCTCCCCCCAATGCTGACTTACAGTTTGTGCTGCTGGCAGTGCGCAGTCAGGGCCTGGGGCAGATCTTCACAGAGCTGGTCTGGAGTCTGGACTGGTGATGCTGCTGGATCAGGTCAGGTCCGGACTGGTCAGTCAGGTCACAGTGCGACACGTGCTGGCAGCGGAAAAGGATTGGGACATTTTACAAAGTGCAGACACAGAAAACTAAAGGATTTAATCCAGTCACAACTGATGTTTCTCTGACTGCTGCAGAACCTTCTAATACACACCTTAGTTTCTGCAGAACCTCCTAATACACCTCAGCTGCAGCAGAACCTCCTAGTAAACAACTCATCTACTGCAGAACCTCATAATACACACCATATCTGTTTGCAGAGCTTCATAATACACACTTCAGTTTCTGTAGAACCTTATAACACACACCTCAGCTGCTGCAGAGCCTTCTAATACACACCTCAGCTGCTATAGAACCTTATAATACACATCTCAGCTGCTGCAGAACCTCCTAATATACACCTCAGCTGCTGCAGAACTGCTTAATACACACCTCAGCTGCTGCAGAACCTCCTAATACACACCTCAGCTGCTATAGAACCTCATAATACACACCCCAGCTGCTGCACAACCTCCTAATACACACCTCAGCTGCTGCCGAACCACCTCCTAACACACACCTCAGCTGCTGCAGAACCTCCTAACACACATCTCAGCTGCTGCAGAACCTCCTAACACACATCTCAGCTGCTGCAGAACCTCCTTATACACACCTCAGCTGTTGCAGAACATCATAATCTGATGCTAGAGAACATATAAGGCTTTGATCACATCTGTGTTAGGGGCCTCAGTCACAGATAAGGTCATAAATACTGGACACAATTTTCTAGCCTGGCAGATGGAAACCCGTCAGATCTCATCATAGTCAGCAGAATCCGTCAGGTGTTGTTGTCCATGAAGTGCCAGATTCGGCATTGCAGTGATTTTCATTGTTCTGCTCCTATGACAGGAAAGAACAGCGAACATCATCAGCACAGAAGTGAATAAAGCCTAATACACACCTCAGAAGCTGCAGAACATTATAATAGTGACAAGGGAACTACAAGTCTCATCATCACCAGATTGTTATTATGGGAAATTAGGGGGCAACACAGGGAGAGGTAAAAGTGGAGAGAACTACAACTCCCAGCATGTCGACGTTGTTATTATTGGATACAAGTGGATATTACACAGAGAGAGTATAAAGCCGGGTTCACATCACTGATCCATCAGAACAGAGAAATAAATAAGAAAAATAAATAAATAAATAAATAGATCTTGTATTTCAAGCACCAGTTCTGCATATTTGGCATCCGTGGCATCCCAAAACGTAAAACTAAACGGTGATGTGAACCCAGAACTACAACTCCCAGCATGTCCTGATTATTATAGGGCATCATCCAGTTGTACTAGGTAAGAGCTTTAAAAGGAAATAACTATAACCCCCAGTATGGCCAGACTTATTATGGGGCATCAGTATACATTACAGAGAGGAAGTATAAGAGGAGAGAACTACAACTCCCAGCATTACCAGACTGTACTAGGGCATAAGTTGAAATTACATGGTGAGGGATACAATAGGACAGACGAACTACAACTCCCAGCATTACCAGACTGTACTTGGGCATAAGTTGAAATTACATGGAGAGGGATATAATAGGAGAGGACTACAACTTCCAGCTTTTATAGTATGTTATATGGGCTATCCTAGGACACCACTAACCTATCCTCCAGGTGCCACACAGAAGCTCTGCCCACTAACAGCAACACCCCACAGGTCTTTCACCAATCCTCTGCACTGGTCACATGATGATGACATCACCAAAGGTCCTTTAGACTTCTTCCATTTTTCATGAAAAAAAATTGAACTTGATGGCAGCTACAAATCTCTAAAAGGTTGGGACAGGACCATGTCTACCATTGTGTAGCATCCCCTCTTCTTTTAACAACAGTCTGCAAATGTCTGGGAAAGGGGGGGGGGGGGGGGGGAATACAAATTACTGGAGTTTTGAGAGGGGAATGTTATCCCATTCTTGCCTGATATAGAAGTCTAGCTGCTCAACAGTTCTTGGTCTTTTTTGCCAGATTTGTTGTTTCATGATTTCCCAAATGTTTTATATTTATGAAATGTCTGGATGCAGGAAGGCCAGTTCAGCACTAGGACTCTTCTTCTGTGAAGGCATGCTGCTGTGAAGGATGCAGTATGTAGTTTAGCGTTGCCTTCCTGAAATTTGCAAAGCCTTCCCTGAAAAAGACGTCTGCATGGAACATATATTATTTCAAAACCTCTATATACTGTCCAGCATTGATAGTGCCTTTCAGGAGCATGGTAATATGTGAATTGCTCATTTCTTATGTTGGCCTGCCACCTGCTGGCCAACATAATAATTGCAGCTCTAATACGCTGGGTCTCTTCAGAGAGACCCAGTGTATTAAAGTCAATTGACGGCATCCCTATTGGCCACAGGGGGATGCCAGTAATGACCCGGAGGCTCACGCTTCCAGGTTTTTGAGTGTTTAGATGTTGTGATCACACTTGATAACGGCATCTAAAGGCTGCAATGACTGCGATCAACATTATTGCTGGTTGCGGGTCTCTGCATGTGCAGAGCGGGCGCCATGTTTACCCATCGCTATAGCACCGTACATGTACGGGGCTGGTTTGCGAAAGGGTTAATTTAAATACAGAAATAGTTATCAATCATCGCCCCCTTGACTTTAAAGCCCAGAATGAGCAGGAATTATTTTAACTAATGAAATACAGATTTTACTGAATCTATATATTATTTGATATATATATTTTTTGTTCAGTAGATTACTGTAGATACTAGAAGCAATTACCGTATTTTTTGCCCCATAAGACGCACTTTTTTTCTTCCCAAAAGGGGGGGGAAATATCCCTGTGTCTTATGGGGTGAATACTAATAAGCGCTTCCATTATGGAAGCGTTCATTAGTACCGGAGGACCGGGAAGCGGTGAAGGCTCTGTACTCACCGCTTCCTGGTCCTCAGCTGTCAGCTGTGCAGTGGCTGCGCACAGCATGAGGGCACTCTGTGACCTCACACTATGCGCGTCGGTTCACAGCACAGCCAACAGCAGAAGGAAGAAGATCGCGGGCGGTGAAGAGCGGCGATGTCCAGGAGCAGGGGATGTAAGTGGTTTATTTATTTTGTGATCTGAGGCTGGGGGCTGCTGAATTATGGCTGGGGGCTCCTGAATTATGGCTGGGGGCTCCTGAATTATGGCTGGGGACTGATTATATGACTGAGGCTGATTATGTGACTGGGGGCTGATTATATGACTGGGGGCTGATCACATATGACTGGAGGTAGATTACATATGGCTGGGGGCTGCTGAATTATGGCTGGGGGCTGATTACATATGACTAGGGGCTGATCACATATGGCTGGGGGCTGATATGAGGCATGGAGGACTGATATAAGGCATGGGGGTCTCATCTGAGGTCTGATCGGGGGTCTTCTTTATATTGGGCTCTGATCTGAGGTCTTATTAACATTGGGGATCTGATTGGGGCTGTGTGCTTAGGTCTGATAACATTGGGTGTCTGATTGCTGATCTGAGGTCTAATGACAAATATTTTTTTCTTATTGTCCTCCTCTAAAACCTAGGTGCATCGTATGGGCCAGTGCATCGTATAGAGCGAAAAATATGGTATGTAAGCAGAAAATTGATTCTTATGGTTAATTTGTGGTTTTACGTTATTACACAGATGGGTGTGGTGTGGTTCAGCTTAGATTAATGTAATTCACTATATAAACTAGTTTTAAAGATATTGCAAACTACTTTTTTGTCTCCTGAAGACCTTTGAATCTCTAGCAAGTCTAGTGTCATATTTGCATAATTGTCTTACATTAAGAGCTATGTACACCTTTGGGAGCAATTTTTTTTTATTATTGCATTGTACTCATTTTGAGTTAAAAATATTTTTTTAATTGGTCTTTATTTAAAATATGGCGTCCTTTTTTCTGTGCAGAGCTGACATGCTCTAGTAGCACCCTTTGTTTTTTTTTCTTTTTCCGTGAGACTAGGAGCAGACAGACTCCTTATCTCTGCTCTCTGACCTTATAAACACTTATTATAACTCAGTTCTTATCTTACTGATAAGAATATGGCTTAACTAAGTGTCTTTGACCTCTCAGTAATTAAGAGATAAAGTTTATTAGATGACCGGCACAAAGTGAAAGTACCAGTCACACAGCTAGAAAAACATTTAACCATTTCTGACAGAACAGCTCAGTATTTTTAATAAATATTTTTAGCTAAAAATAAGTAACATGTAATCATTAAAAAAAAATTGGTCATCACAAAATGGTAATAACTAACCCATCTAGGTATGCTCACTGCAAATGACATCCACCACTGGGATTAATATTGCTTGATGTATATTGATTTACATTTATGTATACTTAATATGGTACTGTATATGCAGTGATTGTATAGTATCTCCTATGGTTCTAGATTTACTTAGCCAAACCAGGAGGTGTTTTTAACTTTTGTCTGTTTTTGCATGATTACTTATCATTGTGTAATAAAGATTATGAATTGATTTTTAAATATAGTGACATGGAAAATAAATAAAAAAAACTATAAGAATTTAGCTATAATTAGTGTTTATGAGCTGTCAGGAATTCAGAGATAAAGGCTACAAATCCAGCCATCAGAACAGTTCTCTGACAGATTCAATGTAAAACAGAAAGCAGGCTAGTTTGCAAATCCACTTAAAGTAAAATCGTTAGAAGAGATAAACTATTGAAATTTTTTAATAAAAAACAATTGAAAACAAAAACAATTTTAACCCAAAATGAGTGGAATGCAAGAATAATAAAAAAAAAAAAACTACCAAAGGAGTACATACACTCACCTAAAGAATTATTAGGAACACCTGTTCTATTTCTCATTAATGCAATTATCTAGTCAACCAATCACATGGCAGTTGCTTCAATGCATTTAGGGGTGTGGTCTTGTCAAGACAATCTCCTGAACTCCAAACTGAATGTCAGAATGGGAAAGAAAGGTGATTTAAGCAATTTGAGCGTGGCATGGTTGTTGGTGCCAGACGGGCCGGTCTGAGTATTTCACAATCTGCTCAGTTACTGGGATTTTCACGCACAACCATTTCTAGGGTTTACAAAGAATGGTGTGAAAAGGGAAAAACATCCAGTATGCGGCAGTCCTGTGGACAAAAATGCCTTGTGGATGCTAGAGGTCAGAGGAGAATGGGCCGACTGATTCAAGCTGATAGAAGAGCAACGTTGACTGAAATAACCACTCGTTACAACTGAGGTATGCAGCAAAACATTTGTGAAGCCACAACACGCACAACCTTGAGGCGGATGGGCTACAACAGCAGAAGACCCCACCGGGTACCACTCATCTCCACTACAAATAGGAAAAAGAGGCTACAATTTGCACAAGCTCACCAAAATTGGACTGTTGAAGACTGGAAAAATGTTGCCTGGTCTGATGAGTCTCGATTTCTGTTGAGACATTCAAATGGTAGAGTCCGAATTTGGCGTAAACAGAATGAGAACATGTATCCATCATGCCTTGTTACCACTGTGCAGGCTGGTGGTGGTGGTGTAATGGTGTGGGGGATGTTTTCTGGGCACACTTTAGGCCCCTTAGTGGCAACTGGGCATCGTTTAAATGCCACGGGCTACCTGAGCATTGTTTCTGACCATGTCCATCCCTTCATGACCACCATGTACCCATCCTCTGATGGCGACTTCCAGCAGGATAATGCACCATGTCACAAAGCTCGAATAATTTCAAATTGGTTTCTTGAACATGACAATGAGTTCACTGTACTAAAATGGCCCCCACAGTAACCAGATCTCAACCCAATAGAGCATCTTTGGGATGTGGTGGAACGGGAGCTTCGTGCCCTGGATGTGCATCCCTCAAATCTCCATCAACTGCAAGATGCTATCCTATCAATATGGGCCAACATTTCTAAAGAATGCTATCAGCACCTTTCTGAAGGCAAAAGGGGGTCCAACACCGTATTAGAATGGTGTTCCTAATAATTCTTTAGGTGAGTGTATACTGTAGCCTTTAAGCTCAATGTCTGTTTGTATCTAGGAGAGGGGAGTTTAGGAAAACCCTAGCTACAGTTACAGCTTAAAATAGAACTCATGCACTTTCCTACCATTATAACAGTACAGATCACACATTACCCCCATGAAAGTTCTAGCCACATACTGTAGTACCCAACATAACACTGCATCATATAACAGTTCTCGCTTGATCAGCATATCTTTTAAGAATCTGAAAAGCTGCTGCAGCTTCAGAAGTAACTGGCTCATCACAGCAGAGAACCTTCTATATACCTGAAGGAGCAGAGATAAAGGTAAGACTGAGCATGCGTGTTCATCTTGGCACATTTACTGAGGTGGACACAAAAAAGGCTGCTCAATAGAAACAGTTGTTGGCACAATATTAACATTATCCCTGGAATATCTGAGAAATATAAGGATTATTTTATTTTATATTCTGTCTATCTATCCATCTATCTATTTATCTATCTGTATGTCAGTCTGTCTATATGTTTACATATTCATATTATCTGGTGGGTCCACGAAATGTAAGCTTTTGACTTCCGTCCAGGGCATCATTCCCTCTAAGGCTGCAGTCTTCCTCAGGGCTTTCTGTCAGGGATAAATGTCTATATGTTGCACACCTAATGAGTTGACACTGGTGTGGTTGGGGGTGGGGTGGGGGTTATATTCAATTTTTAAAATGAATCTGCAATAGTAAGGAACATGCATCAGACAAGGAGATTAGGACCTCCGTTCTTCTTGTTATCTGAGGTGCACTACAATAAGTGTCCCACCAGAAACACTCCCCTGAGATAGATGGTCCCACTCTAGTGTCATATTACAGGACTTGTATACTGCTATTCTGGCACCTGTTAAAGGGAGTCTGTCACCACATTTGAGCATATTAGACTGATCAAATAGCGTTATATGTGCCACCCAGAACTTAAAAACGGTACCTTTGTTGTATCTAATGGAGTTTTCTTTCAGCCAAAAATGAACTTTTAAGATTCTGTAAATGCGCCCTCTCAAGTGCCCAGGGCGGCGTCTCAATCGTCCGAGCCCCAGGCAGCACCTCCTCAACGGCTCATAACCCCGCCCTCCGTGTGCCTCTGCCCGCCCGTTTACTCTCCTCCTCTCTCCTTTTCCACTGCGCTATGAATTTGACCGCGCAGCCGCAGTGGAAAAGGAGAGAGGAGAGTAAAGCTACTCCTGAAAGTGTGGGCTACTACTAGGACATGGTTGAAGGTAAAAGGTTCACTTACATTCACGCCTCTTTGGCACAATGTCTACCTACAAAGGTTAGATGATATTGCAGCTGACACATTTTGGCAAAGGAACAACATTTTGTATATCTCACAGGTAGTTAGGGATGGAGACATTAAGCCATTTATAGAGATGACACATAATATAGAAAACTTTTCATGGTTTAGGTATTTTCAATTGCGTTCAGTACTATCTAGTCTGGACGATAAATTGGTGTTGGAAATAGATAGTTCATCTTTTTTGAATGATTGGGTAGGGGATACACTGTCTAGAATAAAGATCTCAAATATATATAAGCGATTACTTAAGGCACGTTTTAGTGATACACAGTCACCAGGACAAAGAGCATGGGAGGTGGATTGTCCGAATATACAACGAGAAGGGTGGGAGAATATTTTTGGGAATTTAGGTTCACTATCCCTGAACTTCAACCATGTTGTAGTACATTTTTATATTTGCCACAGATTATATATTACTCCTTTATGGATGAATAAATGTGGACTAAGGGATACGTCTAATTGCCCTAAATGTGACACTTTAGGAGCGGATTATCTTCATATGATCTGGACCTGCCCAGAACTCATAAACTATTGGAACAGCATCAATAATTTTATCAGGTACAAACTAAAAATACGAATCCCTTTTGAACCTCATCTATTCTTGCTTAATGATCTTTCCAAAATAGATAATCCTAAGTATCAAAAGATTTTTCTGGGTAGGATATTGATGCTGGCCCGAGTTCTGGTTAGTCGGACCTGGTTTGCTCGTTATACTCCAGATATAAATATATGGGTAAACCTTATTGACAATGTAAAAAACTATGAGAAAATCATCTTTAAACAGAGGGGAGCTGATGATAAGTGGACTAAGATATGGGGTGGTTGGAGGATTTGATTAGTTGTGAAAATTGTGGTTGCTGTGTTTTTTTTTTTTTTTTTTTTTTTTGTCGCACCACAGGTAGGGGGAGGGGGGTGGGAAAAAGGGAAGGGAAAAAATTTATTTTTTGTATTTTCTCTTGTATTGTAACTTGTTTGATATATTAAATAATAAAGATAATTAAATGAAAAAAAAAAAGAGCAGTCATGTCAAATTAATTGTAAATCTAGCAATGCTTATGAAAAAAAAAAAAAAAAAAAAAAATATTACTTTATTATAAATATATTCCCAAATACCTTTCATTAGTTAAAGTGGTTATTTTTGTCTACGGAGCAATCACTAGGATAAATAAAATGGCCGCTGTCCTATTAGTACACACAGAACCTGTCCTAATCACACAGGAGGACAAGTAACTTCACAACTCTGAGCTGAAGAGCCGCCTCATCCTCCTGAAGTACAGAGAGCAGCGTGGGGGTAATGAGCAGCAGTACTTATATGCAGTCTCCATTACCACAGTCCCAAATCACCACAGCCTGTCCTGTTTATCCTCTCTGTACTTCATGTCTCTTCTAAACTAAATTCCCCAGAGATCTAGCTAAAGTTCTTATCAGCTGTATTCAGGATCATAATCCCTGACAAGCAGAGAGAAGGATGAGGCAGTTCTTTACCTCAGTGTTGTGAAGTAACTTGTCCTCCTGTGTTATTAGGACAGGGTCTGTATGTACTGGCAGGGCAGTGGCCATTTTGTTTTGCCTGATAGTTGTTCGCCGGAGAACACGAGCCATAATATATAATGAAAGGTATTTGGAAATATATTTATTATAAAGTAATATTTAAGTATTTTCATTTTCTTATTTCCCGGAGAACCCCTTTAATTGACCCAGACTTTTTGCCTAAATCTTGTGCTAAACAGCTCCAGCGCATGCCGAACAAATCCCCATATTCATGAGATCCTGGAAAAAAAAACTGTCAATCAGAGGGAGGTGGGCAGGGAGAGCTGTAAAGGAGTATATATAAGGAGTATATAAAAAGGACCTAAGGATATGTGCACACTGTCTTCCTGATCCAGCCAATTTAATAAATAGATCATAAGGATGGATATAACTGACCAATGTCATGTTTCTGGTCAACTGAATAATACAAAAAAAACTATATCACATTTCACAGGTAAACTTTTTTTTCCCTTCCCTTGGTTCTAATGGCATTGCCCTCTGTGAAAACCCTTTAGCTGACATTCCTTATAACTATATGTAAAATGATTCCTGCTCCTCCATGGAAAACATTTTGTTGTTAAATAACGAGTTTCGTGCTTACACAGCACACACACCGCAGAATCTTGGAAGTATTTGCTCTGAGCTTTAACTTGGCTGTTTAGACCTCCATTTCTTTTTTTTCATGGTCTACTTTCGGTTGAGCTTCAATTTTCTGACAGATGTTTTCATCTGGATAATTCATAATGGATTCTATATGATGAGCTGCAGAAACCCTGATGCAGCAAACCAGCCCGAACCTGTGTATCTTCAGTCGTTGAGATATGTTTTGTATGCAAATTAATATGGTTTAACAAAGCTCTGTTCGTACTTATGCAGCAGAAGAAAATTAAAACAGTACCATAAGTCCCATCATCTATATTATTTGTAAATGAGTTGTGTAATACTGGATTGAGGAATGGACCTCAGCGTACATCACCAGGAACATTCACACCATGAATCTGTAACCACAACACTCTGGTCAAAGGCTCATAAAATCATCTGAATTACAAACTATACTTTCTATCAGTAAGACCTTAGTATATTCATCGCATGTCTTAAGGAATAGTGTCAAACACCTTTGCATAATCAAAAAAACACTATTTTCCTATGTCCAGGATTCTTTTTCTAGAAAGCACACAATGAAAGGTTTAAGTCCTTAGGTACAATCAAATAGAGACACATTATTAAACAGTAATTAATTAATTAACCCTTAGGGTACTTTCACCCTTCGTTTTTCTTTTCCGCCACTGAGTTCCGTCAAAAGGGCTCAATGCCGGAAAAGAACTGATCAGTTATATCCCCATGCATTCTGAATGGAGAGTAATCCGTTCAGGATGCATCAGGATGTCTTCAGTTCAGTCTTTGTGACTGATCAGTCAAAAGATAAAACCGCAGCATGCTATGGTTTTATCTCCGGCGGAAAAAACGGAAGACTTGCCTGAATGCCGGCATTTTTTTCCATAGGAATGTATTAGTGCCGGATCCGTCATTCAAAATACCGGAATGCCGGATCCGTCCTTCCGTGCTGCGCATGCGCAGACCGGAAAAAAAGGTGAAAAAAATAAATGCCGGATCCATTTTGCCGGATGACACTGGAAAGACGGATCCGGCATTTCAATGCATTTTTCTGACTGGTCAGGCATTTTTAAGACTGATCAGGATCCTGATCAATCTTACAAATGCCATCAGTTGGCATACATTTTACCGGAACCGCTTGCCGCATCTCTCTGCCGCAAGTGTGAAAGTAACCTTAATCAGTAGGCTATATAGCGCCACAAACTACACCAGAGCCTTTGTATTTGTATGTATCAATACATTTATTAAGAAAAAAGAAGGGAGGGGGGAAAAGCTGTGTTGCCTACAGACTCCAGGAAACTCAAATTTCAGTGAGTAAATCTTAATTTTCCTGATTGTCCTTGGCAGCACACAATGAAAGGGACCTGTTAAGCGGTAGTCAATGGGAGGGAGCACTGGCTGCTAACCAAATCACCCTTTTGCCAAAAATTGACTGTTCAGATGCTAGGATGTCTAGCCTATAGTGCCTCATGAAAGTAGAAGTAGAGGACCCCATTGCTGCTCTGCAGATCTGATCCGGTGATACTTGAGCCAACTCCACCCAGGAAGATGTTGTGGATTCTGTCAAATGTGCTTTGAGACGTAAGGGGCACTCTATCCCTGTCAAAGAGTAAGAATGTTCTATGGCTTGCTTGATTCCCCTTGTAAGCCTTATCTCAATTATTTGGAACTTGGAATTGGAGAAACAAGGTTTCTGAAGGAACTGGTAGCACTGAGGTAAGACAAAACTGAACTTCTAACATTCAAGAGATGCCAGTTCTCCTGTTCCGGATTCTCATGATCGGACTGTAGCACTGGATGAACTATTTCTTGATTAATATTAGAGACTGAAGGTACTTTGGGAAGGAATCCCAGCATTGTACTCAGGACTAGATAGTCCCCTAAATCCCTGAAGTAAGGCTTTTTGGAAGAAAGGGCTTGAAAATTGCTGATGTGGCTTGTTGATGTAATTAATACCAAAAATATGCCTTCACAGAAACTTGCTTATTTGTGGCCATCTCAATCAATATTCAAATGGCTCCTTGGATACAGCTGTTAGCATGATGGATAAGTTCCAAGAAGGAAACGGAATGCTGGTGGTCTGAGATTTTTTGGTGCCTTGAAAAAAGTTAGTATTAGTTGATTTGCAAATCTTCCTTGAAGTTTCACATTTATGGCTGTGAATTGTACTTTCAATGTATTGGTCTTTAGGCCTTTATTAAATCCTTCTTGCAGGAATTAAAGAATGGACTTTAAATCTTCCAGGGGGCTACCATTTTGTTGACACCCTGATTTGAAAATTGACCAGACTCTATTGTAAATTTTTATTGTTGCTGGTTTGCATGCAGCTACAATAGTGTTCACTACTTCTGAAGAGAATCCAAATGAAATCAGGGAGTCCCGCTCAGCCTCCAGACCGTTAGATGTAAACTGTAAGCTGTTGGGATTGGGATGTAGAAACCTCTTCTTGGACAACAGATCTGGACATAGAGGAAACTTCCATATTCTTCCCTTGAAGAGGGACAAGGCTAGAGCAAACCACGGTCTTCTAAGACCAAAAGGGAAAGACTGCGATTGCTTCTGCTCAATCTTCCAATATTTTCCTGAGCAAGGAATTAACGGGATTGGCGGAAATACATACACACGTGGACAAAATTGTTGGTACCATTCCATTAAAGAAATAATAAACCTACTGAAACTTGAAACTAACAAAAGTAATAATAAATAAATATTTACTGAAAATCAGACATTGCTTTTGAATTGTGGTTCAACAGAATAGTTAAAAAAAAAAACTAATCAAACTAGTTTGGACAAAACTAATAGTACCCTAACGTAATATTTTGATGAGGCATTCACTGCAATCAAGCAATTTCTGTAATTCTTAATGAGACTTATGCACCTGTCCATAGGTATTTTGGCCCACTCCTCGTGAGCATTCTGGAGCAATATGTGCTGTCCAGTGTCAGAGTGGTCTTCTATGAGCCTTAATCTAAATCCTATTGAACATCTGTGGAAGGAGCTAAAACGTGCAGTCTGGAGAAGACCCCCTTCAAACCTGAGACAGCTGGAACAGTTTGCTCACGAGGAGTGGGCCAAAATACCTGTGGACTGCTGCAGAAGTCTCATTGAGAATTACAGAACTTGCTTGATTGCAGTGATTGCCTCAAAAGGTTGTGCAACAAAATATTAAGTTAAGGGTATCATCATTTTTGTCTAGGCCAGCTTCATTATTAAATTTTTTTAAATTATTGTCTGATTTTCATTAGCTGATTTCAGTAAATTTGTACAGTATTTATTATTACTTTTATCAGTTTCTGGTTATTTCTGTGACCATTCTGTTTTTTTCTTTCTTTAACCGGAAGGGCACCAGCAATTTTGTCTACTTGTCTATATATGCCCCCTGCTCCAGCTGATTTGTCAGGGCTTGACTAGAACGATGAATGGAGCAAAACTGGTTTTCTTTCTTGTTCTGTTCTATTGCCATGGTGTCTAGCCATGGCTTCCCTATTTCATCCACCATTTGGGTAAAAATTGACTGTTTAAGGCTCCACTCTCTGGATGTAAAGGAGTGCAGATGAGGAAATCTGCAGATATATTCGAGGCATCTTTAATGTGCACTGCCGATATGATTCTCTGCCCAGTCCATAAGGAGACTGCATTCTTTGGATAGGCTGTGACTTCTCGTACCACCCTGCTTGTTCACATAAAACACTGTTGGTAGATTGTTGGACTGTCCTAGGATTTTGAATCCTGACAGGTTAGGTAAAAAATTAAGAAGCTCACTGCTCTTAGTTCTTTCCAATTGGATGACATGACAGCTTCCTGCTTTTTCCATTTCTTCTAGACCCAGAGGTTGTCGAAATGGGTACTCCAACCACAGATGGAAGCATCCGATGTGAGGAGTTTCTGGGGATAGGGTTTTAGATCTCTGCCCTTCTGTAGGTGATCAAACGTGATCCACCAGATGAGGTCTTGGCATGTCAGGGCTGATACTGCCAGTAAGCTCTCCATTCTGCCAGTAAGCTCTCCCCTTTACTGTCATTCAGTGACTCCAAAATCTTCTCCAGTAGGGGCCCAAACAAAGACTTTGGCTGAAAGGGAAGATTACGAAAGTGATATTTTGACAACATATTCTGACGGCATGAGTAAGTGCCACAGCATTAGACGAGGAGTTCACTATGTCTAGTGGAGAGTCACAGAGGAGTTCAGATGCCGCTTTCAATATTGGTATATTTTGCTGAATTTTCTCTCTGGATACTCCTTCTTCTAAGTCATGTGTCAGTTGTGACAACCAGATGCGCAAAGATCTGGGTACTGGAATTGATGATAGGCCTGACACGCAAGCTGCTGAAGAAGAGGCATAGGCTTTATTTAAATAATGATTTTCCCTTTCTATCAGTTGAGTCCTTAAGCAGTAATGTTTCTTCAGATGGAGATACAGCATTTTTGGACAGACGAGCTGCCGCTAAGTCCACTTTAGGTACTAAGAGCCATTCCTTAGCAAACTTCTCATCTGGCTTATAGACAGAGCTCAGTTCTGAATCTGCACTTGTTTGGCTTGCCCCAATCACGTCTGATCCATTCATTCAACAGAGAAGGACCTAGAAACACCTTTGATTTTGTTTTAGGGAAATAGAACAGCCTGTCTGTCTAAGCTTTCCTTGACACATCTCTGTCAGACTTAATTGTTTCCTTGACAGCTTAAAGGGAGTCTGTCACCACATTTTGACATTATAGACCTCTTACATAGCGTTGTAGCATAACTGTAGATGATTCAAATGGTACCTTTGTTGTGTTCTTGTGAAGTTCATCCGAGGCAAAAACTGACTTTTATTTTGTATGTAAATGAGAGCTCGCAAGTGCTCAGGGGCAGCGTTCACTTCGTTGGAGCCCAGGCTGCTCTGATGCCATGCCCACAATGGGCATCACAGTGCGCATGCCCCGGCCCAATAAGGGAGATCGCAGGCACGGGATCTCGCTGGGAGAGAAGGAGGACGCAAGGGAAGAGAAGGGCCGGCAGAGGCCGGGGCAGGGATATAAGCAAAAGAGGCAGAGCAGCCTGGGCTCCATCGAAGTGAACGCCGCCCCTGGGCACTTGCGAGCTCTCATTTACATATGAATAAAAGTCTATTTTTGCCTTGGGTAAAATTCACAAGAACACAACAAAGGTATCCTTTAAATCATCTACAGTTATGCTACAGCGCTATGTAAGCGGTCTATAATGTCAAAATGTGGTGACAGACTCCCTTTAAGTAAGTTATTTTCTTACGGAACAGAAAACTTTCTTCAGAATCACCAGAAGAGGAGTCTGAGGATATCACACATCTGATAAGGAATCCTCATCTTTGGATGAAGTATTTATGTGAGGAGGCAGGGATATATCTGCCCTCGTTGACTTTTCGTCATCCTCATCCAATGCAGCGGAACTCTGACTTTTAAACCATGAGAGAAAATCCTCATTGTGCGACTGAATAGATGGCTCAGGAGATAAACAGTCTATGAACACAGAGGACAAGTCATCAGGGATAGGCTGCTGGTATTTTTCACACACAATGCTTAGACTTTCTTTTCCTTTTGCGGCTTTCATTTTGTGGGACTGGCATCTGTTAGTTAGACACAAAAACAGAGTCATTACTAACAGAGCACATGACAGATCAAGAAAAACCCAGTGCAGGGTACCCCTAATGCCACAGACAGCATACACTGTTATATGTGTAAAATCTTTGGCATATGCATATGTGCCATTGGGGCAAAGTGAAACAATTGTACAAACAGTCCAAGCGCTGTATGTTACATGTGGGTTTCAAACAGCAAACTGAGAATCACCAACATGGGACTGCTACTTATTATATTATCCAGCCTGCTGCCCATATAAATGAGAGAAACTCCATACTGGTGGCTAAACACATGGAAATCAGTCCCATATATTACTATTAGTAATATGCCAAGGTAGAACAGCAGGAAAACAAGCAAATTTATTCAGCATCTTTTCAGTCTCCTGATCCCCATACCAGCCATCTTACTTACTACAGTATGCAGCGGGTGCAGCCTTCTGGCATAGCACATTCTACATAACAAAAAACGGAATTTAAATACAAGTACTTCCGGTACGTGCTCACTGGGTAGCATGTACAGACTCAGTCCTGCCCTATGCGCTCCCACGATAGCCAATCTCTATGTTGTCTCGCCAGGATGCAGATATGCTGGTTTATTATCCTGTGAAATTAGGCTGTGTACATACAGTTGCAAGAAAAAGTATGTGAACCCTTTGGAATTATATGGATTTCTGCACAAATTGGTCATAAAATGTGATCTGATCTTCATCTAAGTCACAACAATAGACAATCACAGTCTGCTTAAACTAATAACACACAAAGAATTAAATGTTACCATGTTTTTATTGAACACACCATGTAAACATTCACAGTGCAGGTGGAAAAAGTATGTGAACCCCTAGACTAATGACATCTCCAAGAGCTAATTGGAGTGAAGTGTCAGCCAACTGGAGTCCAATCAATGAGATGAGATTTGAGGTGTTGGTTACAGATGCCCTCCCCTATAAAAAACACACACCAGTTCTAGGTTTGCTTTTCACAAGAAGCATTGCCTGATGTGAATGATGCCACGTACAAAAGAGCTCTCAGAAGACCTACGATTAAGAATTGTTGACTTGCATAAAACTGGAAAGGGTTATAAAAGTATCTCCAAAACCCTTGCTGTTCATCAGTCCATGGTAAGACAAATTGTCTATAAATGGAGAAAGTTCAGCACTGCTGCTACTCTCCCTAGGAGTGGCCGACCTGTAAAGGTGACTGCAAGAGCACAGCGCAGACTGCTCAATGAGGTGAAGAAGAATCCTAGAGTGTCAGCTAAAGACTTACAAAAGTCTCTGGCATATGCTAACATCCCTGTTAGCGAATCTACGATATGTAAAACACTAAACAAGAATGGATTTCATGGGAGGATACCACAGAGGAAGCTACTGCTGTCCAAAAAAAACATTGCTGCATGTTTACAGTTTGCACAAGAGCACCTGGATGTTCCACAGGGGTACTGGCAAAATATTCTGTGGACAGATGAAACCAAAGTTGAGTTGTTTGGAAGAAACACACAACACTATGTGTGGAGAAAAAGAGGCACAGCACACCAACATCAAAACCTCATCCCAACTGTGAAGTATGGTGGCGGGGGCATCATGGTTTGGGGCTGCTTTGCTGCGTCAGTGCCTGGACGGATTGCTATCATCGAAGGAAAAATGAATTCCCAAGTTTATCAAGACATTTTACAGGACAACTTAAAGCCATCTGTCCACCAGCTGAAGCTCAACAGAAGATGGGTGTTGCAACAGGACTGAGATGCAACGCGATTGAGATGCTGTGGCATGACCTTAAGAAAGTGATTGACACCACACATCCCAAGAATATTGCTGAACTGAAACAGTTCTGTAAAGAGGAATGGTCAAGAATTACTCCTGACTGTTGTGCACGTCTGATCTGCAACTTCAAACGTTTGGTTGAAGTTATTGCTGCCAAAGGAGGTTCAACCAGTTATTAAATCCAAGGGTTCACATACTTTTTCCACCTGCACTTTGAAAGTTTACATGGTGTGTTCAACAAAAAGATGGTAACATTTAATTATTTGTGTGTTATTAGTTTAAGCAGAATGTGATTGTCTATTGTTGTGACTTAGATGAAGATCAGATCACATTTTATGACCAATTTGTGCAGAAATCCATATCATTCCAAAGGGTTCACATACTTTTTCTTGCAACTGTATGTACCATGAGGAAGATGCACTCACTTCACCTTCAGGTTGAGGGACAGTGAAAACCCTGTATACCACCTGGAAAGTGGGATCTGTGAGGCAGCAGGCTGTAGATATTGTTTTGTTGGACCTAGAGAAAAAATACAAAGGCTCTGGTGTAGTTTGTGGGGCTATATAGCCTACTGATTAAGATTCAATTACTGCTCAATAATGTGTGTCTATTTGATTGTACCTCGGGGACCTAACCCTTTTATTATATGCTGCCAAGGATGATCAGGAAACATGCCACACACCTTCCTGCACAGCAACATCTTTAAACTGCGAACCCGTTGCACTATGCTCCCTTAACTAATTCCCCACCCTGAAAGCCCCATAAAAAACAAAAAACAAAAACAAAGAAAAGGCCAACTGAAACAATTATCCACAAATAGGATACACAAAAAATATTTGAGAGAACAGCCCTTTCAACGTCTGAAAAGAAACAAGCCTAGATTTATGCTTCAACAAAATCCCTGACTCATATCATGTCAATTCCCCAACCAGCTGGAACAAAAAAAGGCAAAATAGCCAGTGACCTGTTTACCACAGACACCAAAGCTTGACCCTTTAACAGTAAAGAAAGAAAACAAAACATACCATCCATCCAAATATCACTCTGATTTTCACAAATCCTCCAAATTAAATAATTGTCTTCACATATGTGTGTAGGCCGCCTAAGTCGTCATTTCTGCTCTAGAAATGGGACCAGATCCAACTCTGGCACCAACCATTAGAACTCGAGTCAGTAATGTTGTTGACCATGCTTGGAACAGGCATTGTCCTGAACAAAACATTCTAACACAAGCACAGCAGGACCAAGTGTCACAACAACATAATGACTGAAGGAAGTACATATAGCAGACAGCCTATTCCATTGCACACCACTGACATTGTTATAGTGAAAACAGGTAGACTCATTGACCATCCCTGGACTCCACAACTCAGTGGCTACAAGGATGGTAAACAGCTCACCAACAAACAGTGCAATGAGATCAGTGATGTTGACATGCCACTGGTAGAGAGACCTAAACAAGGCTCGGGGGTGGGGGGCAGAAGTTCATTTCTTTTGTTGGTAAAACCATTCACGACATTGGGCATACATGTGTGCCCAATGCCAGTTCCTTAAAGATGGCACCTGCTCAGCAGCAAAGTGAGTGCCACAGCCATCGGGTGCATGCTGTTTTACCAGTGCCAGAGTCCATGATTGGCAATGGCTGGTCAACTGTGACCATGACATCTGAGTGGTCTTTTCCCAGGAGCGCTGTACTCCCCTGAGCTCCCCTGAGATTGAGGAAGCCATTCGGTTGCTGTGGCAGTGATCAAAAAATCATACACAGCGCAATAAAAAACTACAGATTGCCCCACAAAAATGAGCCCTCACACAGCTTTATAGACATATATAAAAAAGGTGTTGGGGTCAAAATATTTTTTATTTTTTTTAAGTATTACACCACAACTAAAACTACAAAATATGCTACTGCTGTAATCTCACTGACCTGCAGAATAAAGTTAACATGTAAGTTTCGCCACATAGGGAACTCTGTAAAAATAAAACCCATAAAAATATGGTGGAATAGTTTTTTTTCCAATTCCACCTGATATAGAATATTTTTCCAGCTTCCCATTGCACTTTATGAAATAATAAATGGTGCCATTAGAAAGTACAATTTGTCCCGCAAAACACAAGCCCTCATATGGCCATTTGAATAGAAAAAAGTTAAGGCTGCAGGATTGCAGGGAGTAAAAAGCAAAAATGAAAAACCTGGAAAGGGTTGCGGCATAATGGGATTAAAAAAAGACCAGTCATGGTACTGGAAAAATTCATTAAAGAGGTTGTCCAGTCTTAGAAAAACATGACTTCTGTATTCTACAGTAGAAACAGCACCACCGGCTGTGTGTGGTATTGCAGCTCAGCCTAATCTACTTCAATGGAGCTGAGATCCAATAGCAGGCACAACCCATGGACAGGTATGGCACTTTATTTTTTATTTTTTAAAGCCTCCACAGTTTTCTAATCCAGGCAACCCCAATAACGTATCCAAATATTTTCTTCTTACAGTGGAACCTCAAGAGCTTAAACCGAATCTTCAGACATCACGTAACTTAACAAAAATGAACACTAGAAATGAATGAAGTTTTGAAAAATTAGATTTGGCAGCTTCGCCGAATTTTCACCAAAAATTTGATTCGTTACGAATTACTTTGTCGCGATTTGCTTTCCATTGTATGGAACGGGCGCAATCGCTGTATCTCTGACTCATATTCAGCTGCTCAGGGGTTAATCAGTGGTTAAAAAAAAGATATATTATACTCTTCTCATCCACTTTCAGCCACCATTTTAGGAAAAATTGATTCGTTACCACGAAGCGTGAAGAAATTCGGCTTCGTGGTGTATTGAACTTTTCCTGGAATTCGGATCGAAGCCCACTTCAGATACTTTGATTCGCTTGACACTAATGAGCACCCTGATGATGATGATGAGGCTTCACAATTATACATATAATAAAACCTTATATTTATGTTATTTATTAGACATAATTTCCAAGGAACAGTCCCTAAGCTCCCACCCTTGGCTGAGCTTAGTAGGAGCATGACTGTGTCTGCCTCGGACAACTCCTGCGGGTGACAACCACTCACTACCCACTTAACTTTGTGATTGATGCACCTATCTGACAGAGAGGAAATTGTGATGCATACAGATGAATGCGTGAACAATTTCCATAAGGGAAATCAATAAATGAGTAAACAATGAAAGGTCACGTCTCTGAACCACGTCATGAGTCCTATGAAATCTTCATTCCTCAGTAATACCAGCACAACTAATTCCACGCAGCACCAATAATAAAATCTTGTCCATAGTGGCCTCTATTTCAGCTCAATAGGCAAAAAGAAATGAAAGACTTCTCCAATGAGCAGTGAAATTAATCTTTTGATAATGTCTCCAAAAACCAATTAAACACGTGGATCCAATTGTAGTGAACACTAGTGAAAAGACTCTAAGCCTGAATGGTCACAATTATAGCTACTGCGATGTCACTGGCTTCTAGTGTTCATGGCAACAGGTATGTAATGCATAATATAGGAGAAATAACTATGTATACATACTGTATAAACATTTAAACATGTGACCACCATATTTTTCATTATGTTATATTAATGAATACATCCAATCAGTCAGGACAAGAACATATTCCAAATATTTGCCAGGCTTTGTTACCATTTTTGTTCTGTCCAGAAATGTACAATTTCCATAAACATTATTTTATTTATCAAATAAGTAAAAAAAATTATGAAAAAAAAAATCAAAAAATGCTATTCCAAAAATACTTTCATCAAATAAACATTCATTTAAAACAATTCTAGCTGTCAGTTTATTTAGGTTATCTTTAGAAATGTTCTCCATGCTTTCTGAAGCTCCTCACAAAAGCTGGATTGGCACTGTGGGCACTTCTTACCAGATAATACAGTCATCTGCTCCTATAATAGCTGAATGATGATTTGTTAAAGGGGTTTTCCAGAGCAGGGAGATGTCTACAATGAAAAGACCCTACTCATATTTGAAATGTCCTGCCCTTCCAGCAATGCTGCTTCAGTCCAGTTGCTCTGCAAGTCTAGCGGAGATGAAGTCTTGTCAATCACGTGATCGCTGCTGCCAAGCACTGGCCTCAGTTGCCATATGTTGTTCATATAGCAATCAGAAAGACAGGGACAGTAAAATACTGTCTTTGCCTTCTTTATGGGGAGTCTCGCTTTCAGTGACTGCTGCCTCTCCTCTCCTGTAGCTGCAGATTGCTATTAAGCTGTAGACTCCACAGATTCTGTAGTATCATCAGTACTATGCTGATTGCAGCCCATATCAAACCTAACAGGTATGGAAAACCTACCATGCTTACTCAAAATATATGCTGGATGGCCATGTAGAGGAATTTTCAAAGGTAAGTGCTGACAGTTGCAGAGAAAAATACAGGTTCTTCTAAAAAAATTAGCATATTGTGATAAAGTTCATTATTTTCTGTAATGTACTGATAAACATTAGACTTTCATATATTTTAGATTCATTACACACAACTGAAGTAGTTCAAGCCTTTTCTTGTTTTAATATTGATGATTTTGGCATACAGCTCATGAAAACTAAAAAATTCCTATCTCAAAAAATTAGCATATTTCATCCGACCAATAAAAGAAAAGTGTTTTTAATACAAAAAAAGTCAACCTTCAAATAATTAAGTTCAGTTATGCACTCAATACTTGGTCGGGAATCCTTTTGCAGAAATGACTGCTTCAATGCGGCGTGGCATGGAGGCAATCAGCCTGTAGCACTGCTGAGGTGTTATGGAGGCCCAGGATGCTTCGATAGCGGCCTTAAGCTCATCCAGAGTGTTGGGTCTTGCGTCTCTCAACTTTCTCTTCCCAATATCTGTCACGGATGGTGTACAGGAAACAAGACAATGCAATATATTCAATGACTCACTGGATCCACAACTAAGGAACAAAAGGGAGACCCCTGCATGAGACCTGGCACTCTCCCTGACTGCTCAGCCTATGCGAACACCCCAAAGGTGGATGGGCGCATATCCACGTACCTCGGCTATCTAATACCTGAAGACCCTACAATAGTGAGGGGACACGACCACCGGCTCCCTACACTAGACACGGAGGGAGTCAGGGTCTCCTGAAATCCAGCAGACAGAAAATCACAAATAAAGGAACAGCACTTATCTTGCAGAGGACTGGGAAATAGGAACAGCATGCACACACACTCCAGGAAGTAGTATAAGCCGCACACTACTGCATTATGGGGAGGAACTTAAAGGGAAGCAATCAGTCCAACTGCATGACAGCTGAGATAGACTAACGAGATGAGGAATTGAAACCAAAACAAAGAAACTCAAGGAGGAGGATCTGGAAGACTCCTGTCAGAGCTTCTCAGCTGTCTGGTTGTGACAATATCCCACAGATTCTCTATGGGGTTCAGGTCAGGAGAGTTGGCAGGCCAATTGAGCACAGTAATACCATGGTCAGTAAACCATTTACCAGTGGTTTTGGCACTGTGAGCAGGTGCCAGGTCGTGCTGAAAAATGAAATCTTCATCTCCATAAAGCTTTTCAGCAGATGGAAGCATAAAGTGCTCCAAAATCTCCTGATAGCTATCTGCATTGACCCTGCCCTTGATAAAACACAGTGGACCAACACCAGCAGCTGACATGGCACCCCAGACCATCACTGACTGTGGGTACTTGACACTGGACTTCAGGCATTTTGGCATTTCCCTCTCCCCAGTCTTCCTCCAGACTCTGGCACCTTGATTTCCGAATGACATGCAAAATTTGCTTTCATCCGAAAAAAGTACTTTGGACCACTGAGCAACAGTCCAGTGCTGCTTCTCTGTAGCCCAGGTCAGGCGCTTCTGCCGCTGTTTCTGGTTCAAAAGTGGCTTGACCTGGGGAATGCGGCACCTGTAGCCCATTTCCTGCACACGCCTGTACACGGTGGCTCTGGATGTTTCTACTCCAGACTCAGTCCACTGCTTCCGCAGGTCCCCCAAGGTCTGGAATCGGGCCTTCTCCACAATCTTCCTCAGGGTCCGGTCACCTCTTCTCGTTGTGCAGCGTTTTCTGCCACACTTTTTCCTTCCCACAGACTTCCCACTGAGGTGCCTTGATACAGCACTCTGGGAACAGCCTATTCGTTCAGAAATTTCTTTCTGTGTCTTACCCTCTTGCTTGAGGGTGTCAATGATGGCCTTCTGGACAGCAGTCAGGTCGGCAGTCTTACCCATGATTGCGGTTTTGAGTAATGAACCAGGCTGGGAGTTTTTAAAAGCCTCAGGAATCTTTTGCAGGTGTTTAGAGTTAATTAGTTGATTCAGATGATTAGGTTAATAGCTCGTTTAGAGAACCTTTTCATGATATGCTAATTTTTTGAGATAGGAATTTTGGGTTTTCATGAGCTGTATGCCAAAATCATCAATATTAAAACAAGAAAAGGCTTGAACTACTTCAGTTGTGTGTAATGAATCTAAAATATATAAAAAGTCTAATGTTTATCAGTACATTACAGAAAATAATGAACTTTATCACAATATGCTAATTTTTTTAGAAGAACCTGTATGTGATCCATTTGGAATTGCCTGGATTCTGCATTTATTACTAACAAATTGCGTTTGATCTCAAATATTCACAAATGACAACAAATACAATATAAGTAAGGCTACTTTCACACTTGCGGCAGAGAGATCTGGCAAGCAGTTCCGTCGCCGCAATTGCCTGCCGGATCAGGCATAATGTATGCTAACTGATGGCATTAGGCTACTTTCACACTTGCGGCAGAGAGATCCGGCAGGCAGTTCCGTCGCCGGAACTGCCTGCCGGATCAGGCAAAATGTATGCTAACTGATGGCATTAGTAAGACTGATCAGGATCCTGATCAGTCGAAAAAATGCCTGATCAGTCGAAAAAATGCATTGAAATGCCGGATCCGTCTTTCCGGTGTCATCCGGCAAAAACGGATCCGGCATTTATTTTTTCACCTTTTTTTCAGTCTGCGCATGCGCATACCGGAAGGACGGATCCGGCATTCCGGTATTCTGAATGCCGGATCCGGCACTAATACATTCCTATGGGAAAAAATGCCTGATCCGGCATTCAGGCAAGTCTTCAGTTTTTTTAGCCGGAGATAAAACCGTAGCATGCTACGGTTTTTTCTTTTGCCTGATCAGTCAAAACGACTGAACTGAAGACATCCTGATGCAAACTGAACGGATTACTCTCCATTCAGAATGCATGGGGACATACCTGATCAGTTCTTTTCCGGTATAGAGCCCCTGTGACGGAACTCTATGCCGGAAAAGAACAACGCAAGTGTGAAAGTAGCCTTAGACTGATCAGGATCCTGATCAGTCTTAAAAATGCCTGATCAGTCGAAAAAAAATGCATTGAAATGCCGGATCCGTCTTTCCGGTGTCATCCGGCAAAACGGATCCGGCATTTATTTTTTTCACCTTTTTTTCAGTCTGCGCATGCGCTGACCGGAAGGACGGATCCGGCATTCCGGTATTCTGAATGCCGGATCCGGCACTAATACATTCCTATGGGGAAAAATGCCGGATCCGGCATTCAGGCAAGTCTTCAGTTTTTTTCGCCGGAGATAAAACCGTAGCATGCTGCGGTTTTCTCTTTTGCCTGATCAGTCAAAACGACTGAACTGAAGATATCCTGATGCAAACTGAACGGATTACTCTCCATTCAGAATGCATGGGGATAAAACTGATCAGTTATTTTCCGGTATAGAGCCCCTGTGACGGAACTCTATGCCGGAAAAGAAAAACGCAAGTGTGAAAGTACCCTAACCCAATAACACACAAATAGGTGTACCAACCATATTTTTTAATTAACACATTGAGTAAATATCCACAGCAGGGGAGGAAAATTACCCCTTGTTTTTAATCACACCCCCTTTCACAATAATTATAGATGAGCGAATTTCTAAAAAATTCGATTCGGTCACTTTGCCGAATCTTCCGAATGATCCGAATTTATTTGTGGCAAATCGCGTTAAAAAAGCTGGCTGCAGAGAGCCTGTATAGTGGTGTAGAACACTGTGCCTTGCAGTAACACGCATAGAGAGTCTGCTGTGGTAGTAAAATAATACTGTGAGTCAGTATGACATGCATATAGGCGTTGTTCTTAGAATCACTGCACACTTCACTCATTTGGGCAGTTACGGGGCCAAAACTGACCAAATAACTCAAGTGTGAACTCAGCCTTACAGTTTGATGTTAGCGTCAAGAAGAAGCACACTCCTTTTACACCGTCGTCAGCTGATTCCACATAGATGTCTACAGAACCTGTTCTATTAAATGCTTAGGGTACTTTCACACTAGCGTTTTTCTTTTCCGGCATATAGAGTTCCATCACAGGGGCTCTATACTGGAAAAGAACTGATCAGGCATATCCCCATGCATTCTGAATGGAGAGTAATCTGTTCAGGATGCATCAGGATGTCTTCAGTTCAGTCCTTTTGACTGATCAGGCAAAAGAGAAAACCGTAGCATGCTACGGTTTTATCTCCCGCGAAAAAAACTGAAGACATGCCTGAATGCCAGATCCGGCATTTTTTCCCATAGGAATGTATTAGTGCCGGATTCGGCATTCAAAATACCGGAATGCCGGATCCGTCCTTCCGGCCTGCGCATGCGCAGACCGGTAAAATGTGAAAAAAGGTACAAGACGGATCCGTCTGTCCGCATGACAAGCGGAGAGACGGATCCGTCTCACAAATGCTTTCAGTCAGCGGCAGATCGGCGGATCCGGCGGGCAGTTCCGATAACGGAACTGACCGCCGGATCACACTGCCGCAAGTGTGAAAGTAGCCTTATACAAGTAGAGACCCCTGACAGAGTAGAGAGGGTTGTAAACCTACAAAACCTCTCTGTCTACCGCTGACAGCACAACACTCAACCTGGGACAACACACAATGTCATAACAAAAAAGCCAGTGGAACTAATTATCAAAAATAATATCAACTTTATTATAATAATGTATATAAAATCTGGAAGAAAAAAAGGCAAGCTGGAAAAGGATATACAGAGAAGCAAAGGGCAACACCTCACTGGACAGCCATGTACCTCCGCAGAGCTGTAATAGCACTTTCCGGATACCAGGCTATACGCTGTGTCTCACAATAACTGGTAGTACGTCTCTTAATTAGAAGAGTATATGCACAACAACTATGGTAATAGTACATATCACCCACCCCAATAGGGGAATATGTTGTATGACACTATTTACTAACCCGATAATAATCACCAGGCAATGTGAGATCCACAGCATAAGCCCCCAGTAACCATGAAAGACAGTGTATACCAATAAAGTAAGCGTTAATAAACTCACAGCCTCAGTATATATCATAGGCCTAATATGAACACTGTGACATAGCAGTATCTTAATAGACATATCTAGCAAGGGAAATACCTGAAGACATGATCTGACTAATAGAGGTAAAGGAGCCCCAAGCGCAAGACGTCGATGTGCGTTTCACCTCAACAGCTTCGTCAGGAGGTATAGAAATATAGAGATACAGGGTATATATAGGGATCAATAAGTGGGTGAATTACCTGGATTGCGGACACATGCGCTCCCACCAATCGGGCGCAATACCGCCATAATGCGCAGCACCATCCCTCAGCGCGTCCGCGCCACCACACTGCGCACACGCAGACCGTGATGACGACAGTGGAACACGTCGGGATGGAGCCGGGCAGCGCATGCGCGGGACCGCGACCCAGTGGAACGCACGTGAGCCGCAAATCTAAGGATATAAAGATATCTATTAGTGCCATTCACATGCACTATATACCTTTATATCTTAAAGTGCTGGTGCAATAATAAACTCACATAACATAGCAAATCAATTAAAATAGTGACAAACTAAATCCATATAATAAATATATACACATAAGGACCCGAAGGAGTGGTAAAAGGTGAATAATAAATAAAAAGCATCAAGTGTCAATTTCTAATCATAGAGCATTAGTGCCAAAAGATATGCAAATCTTAAATTTAGATCAAGTAGGGTCCATCCCCACTATACGGTAGGTGTGGTAGAAAGTCCACCTTAAAGACCACAATAGAGTGAGCACTGGGCATACATCTACCCATAAAGCCACCTATACCACTACTAGACTATCCTCCAATGGGGTCAGTTGGTGGCCAGCAGGTCACCATCCATCCCACCTTCACAGTGGTGACCTACTAATGAGCATAAATGAATCATCCCCTCTCACACTATTCCAAGGGGGAGGGGGGGGGGGGCTATAACCCCCCAGGAACCCCATCCCACATATAACAACTAATTATGAGGCAAGTCCACATATGTTCATATTCTTATTGGCTCCATTTCTTCATTTTCATATCCGAAGATCACCTTCTCATGGCCGTTTCATAAGATCACTCCCACCTTGTCCCAAACAGAGGCAGAATATAATAACCTCAATAGAAAGAAAGAGAAATTATATGAGAGAATAATAAAAAAACACAACAGTTCCTAAACATAAAATAGAATTATATACCCTGCTTTAAAATTCGCGCTATATTACAGAAAGGAGTTGAAGCTGCCAAATCCCTGTCTGTTTGAGGAACCGACCAATGCTTTTGTATAATGTTTTGAATAAATCGCCATTTACTGCTAAATGGGGTGATGAATCTCGCCACCGAATCTCTACCACTATCTCGTCTAACTTTGCTTACCAACAAGGAATCTCTGGAGGTCTTTTTTACTCTTTCATATCCTTGCCGAATCGTGTTTGGTTGATAACCTCTCTCCAAAAATCGTTGTGTCAAGAGGGATGCTTGTTGTTCAAAATGCTTGTCATCGGAACAAATCCTGCACGTTCTCAGAAATTGCCCTGTTGGTATAGCTTGTATGGTTTTCGGATGATGTGAAGATGAGGTGTGGAGAAGGGGATATACAGGATTGACAGGAATTGAGGATACCCAGAATACACGTTGAAAAAGGCATATCATTATGCCATGAGTGCGAATCGGAGCGAACTGCTGGTCCCAAAAAGCAGGACCAATACTGATTCTACTCCGCGTATCCTAGCTAATTTTGACAAAGCCCATAGACAGGTCCGTGAGATTCTACAGAATCATTGGTCTATCCTCCAGTCGGATCCAGACATTGGATCATCCATATGTGATCGTCCATCGGTTACGTATCGACGTGGCTCCAACCTACGCGATCGATTGGTGCATAGCCTGTATACACGTCCTACGCCTGAGACATGGCTTAAGAATACAGCAAAAGGCAATTTTCCCTGTGGTTCTTGCATTATATGTAAATACATCGTGAAAGGAGATTCCTTCACCAGTCTTTCTACTGGAGAGAGATATAATATTCGGTCCTTCATTAGATGCACCTCAATGGACCTAGTGTACCTGATCACCTGCAAATGTGGCCTACAGTATGTAGGTAAGACCAATCGTGAGCTTAGGAGGAGAATAGGTGAACACCTATCAGATATCTGCAATTCATGGGACACTACGGTATCACGTCATGTGCGTGAGGCACATGATGGTAATCCAGATGTTCTGCGGGTTCAAGGGATTGTTATGAATAACAGATCCACACGTGGCGGAGATGTTGATATACCACTACTTCGCAAAGAAGCAATGTGGATCTTTAAGTTACAAACTATCCACCCAAGAGGCTTGAATGAGGCGATTTCTTATGCTTGCTTTATTTAAGCCAGATGTTCTACACAACTATGGGTTGCTCCATTTATGTTTACAGAGTACAGACAGACACTGAGGTGTAGTAATAGAGTAATGAGCGAGCACTCATACACTTGGCAACCAAATTGACATGTGCAGAAAATATTTATTGGTGAAACAAGTGATGTACCTGCATTGAAAAGCCTCCGATAATACTGTATGGCCATACAGAAGAAAATCTCTACAGTAAAGGATTAACTATTCTTATCGTCGAAAGCTGCACCAAAGGAAATTGCGGAACAGAGTGGCAACTCCCGCGATCTTTGGAACTCCTGCGAAATTTAAACCAGCTTGCTGTATGGAGCTGTCACGGATGGTGTACAGGAAACAAGATGATACAAATAACATACGATGACTCACTGGATCCACAACTAAGGAACAAAAAGGGAGACCCCTGCAATCGACCTGCCGCTCTCCCTTATTGCTCAGCCTATGCGACCACTCTAAAGGTGAATGGGCGCATATCCACGTACCTCGGCTATCTGAACCTGAAGGCCCTACAATAGTGAGGGGACACGACCACCGGCTCCCTACACAGACACGGAGGGAGTCAGGGTCACCTGGATCCAGACAACAGAAAATCATAAATACTAAAACAACACTTATCTGCAGACGAACTGAGAACTGGTAGTTGGGAGCTGGGAGCTGAAGACAGCATGCACACTCATTCCAGGAAGTTGTATCAGCCACACCCAACTACCTTATGGGGGAGAATATAAAGGGAGGTAATGAGTCTGACTGCATGACAGCTGAGATAGCCTAACGAGGTGAGGAACAGAAACCAAAACAAAGAAACTCAAGGGGGAGGATCTGAACGGCTCCTGTCAGAACTTCTCAGCTGTCTGCTTGTGACAGTACCCCTCCCTCTAGGAGTGGACTCTGGACACTCAGGGCCCACCTTCTCAGGATGGGACCTATGGAAAGCCCTGATGAGGCGAGAGGCCTTAATGTCCATCACTGGGAGCCACATCCTCTCCTCAGGACCATAACCCTCCCAATGAACGAGGTACTGGAGGGAACCGCGGACAAGACGAGAATCCACAATCCTAGAAACCTGAAATTCAAGATTCCCATCAACCATAATCGGAGGAGGAGGCAAAGGTGAGGGTACAATAGGTTGAACATAAGGTTTCAATAAGGACTTATGGAAAACATTATGGATCTTCCAAGTCTGAGGAAGATCAAGACGGTAGGCAACAGGATTGATGACAGACAGGATCTTGTAAGGCCCAATAAACCTAGGACCCAACTTCCAGGAGGGAACCTTCAATTTGATATTCTTGGTAGACAGCCACACCAAATCACCAACATTCAGGTCCGGACCAGGCATACGTCTCTTATCCGCCACACGCTTATATCTCTCACTCATATTCTTTAGATTATCCTGAATATTTTGCCAAATAGATGACAAAGACGAGGAGAATCTGTCCTCATCAGGCAAACCAGAAGAGCCCTCTCCAGAGAAAGTCCCAAACTGCGGATGAAACCCATATGCACCAAAAAATGGTGACTTATCAGAGGACTCCTGACGACGGTTATTTAAAGCAAACTCAGCAAGGGACAAAAACGAACACCAATCCTCCTGATTCTCCGCCACAAAACAGCGCAGATATGTCTCCAGATTCTGATTGACACGCTCTGTCTGGCCATTCGACTGCGGATGGAAAGCAGAAGAGAATGACAAGCGAACCCCCAAGCGAGAACAGAAAGCCTTCCAGAATCTGGAAACAAACTGCGTGCCCCTATCAGAGACTATGTCAGAAGGAATCCCATGCAATTTGACAATGTGGTCAACAAATGCCTGCGCCAGCGTCTTAGCATTGGGCAAACCGGGAAAAGGGATAAAGTGCACCATTTTGCTAAAACGGTCCACCACCACCAGAATCACAGACTTCCCCGAGGAACGAGGCAAGTCCGTTATGAAGTCCATGGACAGATGTGTCCAAGGACGGGAAGGAATGGGCAAAGGAAGGAGAGGACCTGATGGCCGTGAGTGAGGGACCTTGGCACGAGCGCAAGTCTCGCAAGCTGCCACAAAACCCTCAACCGACTTACGAAGCGCAGGCCACCAGAATCTCCGAGCAATGAGATCCAGTGTGGCTCTTGTCCCCGGGTGCCCAGCAAGGACCGTATCATGGTGTTCTTTAAAAATCTTGTGTCTCAAAGCGAGAGGCACAAACAACCTCCCAGGAGGACAAAGATCAGGAGCTTCTGACTGGGCTGCCTGCACCTCTGCCTCCAATTCAGGAAAAAGAGCAGAGACCACCACACCTTCAGCTAAAATGGGACCCGGGTCTTCAAAATTCCCACCTCCCGGGAAACAACGTGACAGGGCATCTGCCTTCACATTCTTAACCCCAGGGCGGAACGTAACAACAAAATTAAACCTTGAAAAGAACAAAGACCATCTGGCCTGTCTCGGGTTCAGACGCTTGGCTGACTCCAAGTAGGCCAGATTTTTATGGTCAGTAAACACGGTAATAGGGTGTCTGGCTCCCTCTAGCCAATGGCGCCATTCCTCAAAAGCCAACTTGATGGCCAACAATTCCCTATCTCCCACATCATAATTTCTCTCTGCGGAGGAGAGCTTCTTTGAGAAAAAGGCACACGGTTGCCATTTGGCAGGAGAGGAACCCTGAGACAAGACCGCCCCCACCCCTACCTCAGAAGCATCAACCTCAACTATGAAGGGTAAGGAAACATCAGGTTGTACTAGGATGGGAGCGGAAGCAAAACTCTCCTTGATATCAGAAAAGGCCTTACGCGCCTCTACCGACCAGGAAGAAAAATCTACCCCCTTTCTGGTCATATCCGTGAGTGGTTTAACAACAGAGGAATAATTCAAAATAAATTTCCTGTAATAATTAGCAAAGCCCAAAAAACGCATCAGCGCCTTCTGATTCTCAGGAAGCTCCCACTCAAGCACAGCGCGGACCTTCTCGGGGTCCATGCGAAAACCAGAAGCGGAGACAAGAAACCCCAGAAATTGGATCTCTGGAACCGCAAACACACATTTTTCCAGTTTCGCGTATAATTTATTCTCCCGCAGGATGAGTAAGACCTGACATAAGTGTTCCTTATGAGATTTGAAATCAGGAGAAAAAATCAAAATGTCATCCAAATACACTAATACAAATTTTCCCATTAAATGATAAAAAATGCTGTTGACGAAATGCTGAAAAACGGCTGGGGCATTCATCAAACCAAAAGGCATAACTAAATTCTCAAAATGGCCCTCAGGGGTATTGAAAGCCGTCTTCCATTCATCTCCTTCTCTGACCCTAACCAGGTTGTATGCCCCTCTTAGGTCTAATTTGGAAAAGACTTTCGCCCCAACAACCTGGTTAAACAAATCTGGGATTAAAGGAAGCGGATACGGATCACGAATAGTGATACTGTTCAGCTCCCTGAAATCCAGACAAGGTCTTAAAGAACCATCTTTTTTCTTAACAAAGAAAAAACCAGCGGCAACAGGTGACTTTGAGGGTCGTATGTGTCCTTTTCTCAGACTCTCAGAGATATAAGCACGCATCGCGACCCTCTCAGGTTGGGAAAGATTGTATAAACGAGATTTAGGCAGCTTGGCACCTGGGATGAGATCAATAGGGCAATCATACTCCCTGTGCGGAGGCAAATCCTGAACTCCACTCTCAGAGAAAACATCCAAAAATTCAGAGAGGAAAGGTGGTACAGTTTTAGTAGAAACCTCAGAAATAGATGTTATGAGGCAATTCTCTCTGCAAAAGTCACTCCAACCATTTATTTGCCTCGCTGGCCAATCAATGGTGGGGTTATGTTTAGAGAGCCAGGGTAGCCCCAACACTAGAGGAGTAGGCAAACCGCTAAGGACGAAACATGACACATCCTCAACATGAGTATCATTCACAATTAAACGGATATTGTGAACTATGCCCTTTAATGATTTCTGAGAAAGTGGAGCTGAATCAATAGAAAAAACAGGAATATTTTTTCGCAAAGTGCAAACCTGGAAACCATGAGTTATTGCAAATTGGTTATCAATGAGGTTGACAGCTGCTCCACTATCCACAAAAATCTCACAAAAAATGCTCTTGCTCTCTAGCGCCACCCTAGCAGGCAGGACAAAACGGGAACTACAAGCAAAAGACAATTCTTCAATTTCCGCCTCAACCCTGCCAATAGTAACAGACGGAATATTCTTAAAAGATTTCTTCCTTTTTGTCTCTTTATTACTCCCAGAAAACTGCCTGAATCTCCTAGAGGGACAAACATTTGCCAGATGATTTATACCTCCACAACAAAAGCAAACCCTCCCCTGCGGGCTGAATCCTCTATTGTCAGAGGCATTCAACCCCAGCTGCATGGGCTCCTGCTCAGAAGGGGCTGACAGCGACTGAGACCCCTGTGCACAGAATGACACCGCTGCACTGTCCCGGGACTGAGCATGATAAGAAGGAGAAATCTCTCCTCTTTCTCTAAGACGCCTGTCAATACGAACAGCCTGAGACATAGCAGAATTCAAGGAGGTAGGTCTTTCATGAAAGGCAAATGCATCTTTCAATCCCTCAGAAAGACCATAACAAAATTGACTTCGGAGTGCAGCATCATTCCAACCCGTATCTGCTGCCCATCTCCGAAATTCTGAGCAGTATATCTCTGCGGATTGTTTACCCTGGCATAACAGACGTAGTCTAGACTCAGCCAGAGCAATACGATCCGGATCATCATATATCTGACCCAGGGCTAAAAAGAATTCATCCACTGAACGGAGGGGTTGTGCCCTCTCCGGCAGCGAAAAGGCCCAGGACTGAGCATTACCCCTGAGCAGCGATATAATGATGCCCACCCTTCGTTCTTCATCACCGGAAGAATGGGGAAGAAGGCGAAAATGGAGTTTGCAGGCCTCTCTGAAACGTACAAAATTCTCACTACCCCCGGAAAACGTATCCGGGAGCGAAATCTTAGGCTCAGCACAAACTCCATGAACGCAAGCTGAACCGGTCACTTGAAACTGAGAAAAAGTCTTACGGAGATCAGCTACCTCCAAAGCAAGACCCTGAAAGCGTTCAGCCAAAAGTGAAACCGGATCCATGCTAGACGGTTTTGGTGGCTGATAATGTCACGGATGGTGTACAGGAAACAAGATGATACAAATAACATACGATGACTCACTGGATCCACAACTAAGGAACAAAAAGGGAGACCCCTGCAATCGACCTGCCGCTCTCCCTTATTGCTCAGCCTATGCGACCACTCTAAAGGTGAATGGGCGCATATCCACGTACCTCGGCTATCTGAACCTGAAGGCCCTACAATAGTGAGGGGACACGACCACCGGCTCCCTACACAGACACGGAGGGAGTCAGGGTCACCTGGATCCAGACAACAGAAAATCATAAATACTAAAACAACACTTATCTGCAGACGAACTGAGAACTGGTAGTTGGGAGCTGGGAGCTGAAGACAGCATGCACACTCATTCCAGGAAGTTGTATCAGCCACACCCAACTACCTTATGGGGGAGAATATAAAGGGAGGTAATGAGTCTGACTGCATGACAGCTGAGATAGCCTAACGAGGTGAGGAACAGAAACCAAAACAAAGAAACTCAAGGGGGAGGATCTGAACGGCTCCTGTCAGAACTTCTCAGCTGTCTGCTTGTGACAGGAGCGACTGAATAAGCCGGCAAATATTTAAAGCTCCATTGAAGCAATAGGGAGACAGCAGACGCTAGACGGTAAGCCAAACATCGATTTAAAGTTTTCTCCAATCCAAAGCTCATATCGAGCTTAAAAGGATATGCTATAAGAGACTTTTCACATTATCAGGATTCCTGTGGACACTTTATGAACATATTTCACTCCCAGTGAATACACCTACAGAATTTTCAGTGACATTCAGTTTCCCAAATTGGGATAGAGCGCTAGAAGATAATACCCCCTCTTCCCAAATAACAGCATATACTTGAAGTTTCTTGGTGTGATATATATTATTGAATTTATCGACACTATTGAGTCATATGAATATAGTGTTGATCATATCTACCACAATATGTGACTGTAATGTTGTATATTATTGCTACATTGTTCTTATAAATTTTATTACTTGTATTTTATGGGGATATAATAAATATTTTCTGCACATGTCAATTTGGTTGCCAAGTGTATGAGTGCTCGCTCATTACTCTATTACTACATTTGCCTTTAAGAGAGGGTGGGGTGATTCCCTCTATATGAGCTTGCAGCACCATACCTTAACTACTTGCTAGTGAGCCACCACAACCTACCACTATTTTTTGTAGACACTGAGGTGTGTTGCTGTTCTCCCTTGCTTGTCTATCCCTTAATTTTTACCATATTCAGTGTGAGTGGCAATAGCTATAGTGAACTGGTATGGGGATTGACACGCAGGGAGGATATGATCGACACAATGTCATAATTTTGGTTTGTGTGTTTACTATTATGGTTCTATAAGATAGGCAGATAATGGGTGATCTGTCCCCTGCTGGGGCCCTCTGTTATATCGACACCGGAGCGAGGCGCTTATTAGACATCTATTTAGCTGCAACTTTCGGTTCCCCCAATACATTAGCGCTTCCTGCGCTTGTAAGAGGAGGTATGTGCTATGACGTGGGTACTGGGCGGATCAGGGGGCGAACGTCAGATGATGCGCCCCTCGATAATTCGCGGAGTACTGGTACACACCCCCACCATAGGCGGGGCTTCTCTGATATCCCTTCGGCGTTTGAGCTGCCGCGTACGGCCATCATAGCGCCGGAGCCTTGACACGCACAAGTGTGAGGCTATTTCTCCTCTACAGGCTTACCTCTGTTTAAGAGACTCTCGCTCCTGATGATATGTGGCAGACTGTGTCATATTGAAACGCGTTGAGACGGTGATCTTCACTTAGGACACGGCTCTTTAGGCAGGGTGCTGATTAATTGTCAGGCAGCGTAACAGCTGACTTGACAGTGTGTATGCGGTCTGATACCGAGACCCAGTGCGGTACTGCATGAATGGGTAGGCAGGTATAGACAGCTGAGTGAGAGTCCACAGTATTTAATAACATTGAGTGGATGCTGTATGCTGGATTGCCTTGGCACCCAGCTTATGACTCACTTGAAGCTGCTCTACAATCCACGCTAGGTAGGACTGCTTAACAACGCACCTGCGCCGGGTTCAAATATAAGAACAGTGTCCTGATTCCCTTTCCAACAAATATTGGCAACAACGTGTCAGCTGGATAGGGATCTAGTCCAGACTATAGGTTATGTGGTGGATATAATAAAATTCCTATACTACATGACTATAATCTGGAGCCTGATAGTCACGGAAGTGATATATAGTTTATCCCCGTTTTAATCAGATATTAATAAACACTTTATTATTTTCTTTTAAATACGTTTTTCAGGCAGTGTGATTATTATATATATATAGTGAACGTACAAAATAGTACCTTTATTGTGTGAGATAGCAGCATGAGGAGACCACAGAGTGGCCCATTGACTTAGTGTTGAGTTAGCAGCAGCATGAGGAGACCACAGAGTGGTGAGGTGGCAGCAGCATAATGAGACCACAGAGTGGCCCAGAGACATAGTTTTGATGTAGCAGCAGCATGAGGAGACCACAGAGTGGCCCAGTTACATAGTGTTGATGTGGCAGCAGCATGAGGAGACCACAGAGTAGTGATGTTGCAGCAGCATGAGGAGACCACCGAGTGGCCCATTGACTTAGTGTTGAGTTAGCAGCAGCATGAGAAGACCACAGAGTGGTGAGGTGGCAGCAACATGAGGAGACCACAGAGTGGCCCAGATGCATAGTTTTGATGTAGCAGTAGCAGCATGAGGAGACCACAGAGTGGTCCAATGACATAGTGGTGATGTAGTAGCAGCATGAGGAGACCACATAGTGGCCCAGTGACATAGTGATGAGGTGGCAGCAGCATGAGGAGACCACAGAGTGGCTCAGTGACATAATGTTGAGGTAGCACCAGCAAGAGGAGACCACATAGTGGTGAGGTAGCAGCAGCATGAGGAGACCACAGAGTAGTGATGTGGCAGCAGCATGAGAAGACCACAGAGTGGACTGGTGACATACTGTTGATGTAGCAGCAGCATGAGGAGACCGCAGAGTGGCCCATTAACTTAGTGTTAAGTTAGCAGCATGAGGAGACCACAGAGTGGTGAGGTGGCAGCAGCATGAGGAGACCACAGAGTGGCCCAGAGACATAGAGTTGATGTAGCATCAGCATGAGGAGAACACAAAGTGGCCCAGTGACATAGTTTTGATGTAGCAGCAGCAAGAGGAGACCACAGAGTGGCCCAGTGACATAGTGGTGAGGTGGCAGCAGCATGAGGAGACCGCATAGTGGCCCAGTGACAGAGTGTTGAGGTGGGGGCAATACCAGTACCAGCTGAAGATGGTGGCTGGGAGTAGGAGCACCTGGCATCAGGTGTGGCATCAGGCAGGTGGCAGGATCAGAATAGTAGCTGAAGAAGGTATCCAGAAGAAACAAGCCTCTTTTGTCAAAGTGTAGGTGTGGCACCATGGATGATCTAGTCTGATGAAAATCCTGGCTGATGCACGCCTGATTCATCTTCACAAAGGTTAGTTTCTCTCACTGGTCCAGTGACATAGTGTTGAGGTAGCAGCAGCATGAGGAGACCACAGAGTGGCCCAGTTACATAGTGTTAATGTGGTAGCAGCATGAGGAGACCACAGAGTAGTGATGTTGCAGCAGCATGAGGAGACCACAGAGTGGCCCAGTGACATAGTGTTGACGTGGCAGAAGCATGAGGAGACCACAGAGTGGCCCATTGGCATAGTTTTGAGGTAGCAACAGCATGAGGAGACCACAGAGTGGCCAAGAGACATAGTGTTGATGTGGCAGCAGCATGAGGAGACCACCGAGTGGCTTATTGACTTAGTGTTGAGTTAGCAACAGCATGAGGAGACCACAGAGTGGTGAGGTGGCAGCAACATGAGGAGACCACAGAGTGGCCCAGATGCATAGTTTTGATGTAGCAGCAGCATGAGGAGACCACAGAGTGGTCCAGTGACATAGTGGTGATGTAGTAGCAGCATGAGGAGACCACATAGTGGCCCAGTGACATAGTGATGAGGTGGCAGCAGCATGAGGAGACCACAGAGTGGCTCAGTGACATAATGTTGAGGTAGCACCAGCATGAGGAGACCACATAGTGGTGAGGTAGCAGCAGCATGAGGAGACTACAGAGTAGTGATGTGGCAGCAGCATGAGGAGACCACAGAGTGGACTGGTGACATACTGTTGATGTAGCAGCAGCATGAGGAGACCGCAGAGTGGCCCATTAACTTAGTGTTAAGTTAGCAGCTTGAGGAGACCACAGAGTGGTGAGGTGGCAGCAGCATGAGGAGACCACAGAGTGGCCCAGAGACATAGAGTTGATGTAGCATCAGCATGAGGAGAACACAAAGTGGCCCAGTGACATATTTTTGATGTAGCAGCAAGAGGAGACCACAGAGTGGCCCAGTGACATAGTGGTGAGGTGGCAGCAGCATGAGGAGACCGCATAGTGGACCAGTGACAGAGTGTTGAGGTGGGGGGCAATACCAGTACCAGCTGAAGATGGTGGCTGGGAGTAGGAGCACCTGGCATCAGGTGTGGCATCAGACAGGTGGCAGGATCAGAATAGTAGCTGAAGAAGGTATCCAGAAGAAACAAGCCTCTTTTGTCAAAGTGTAGGTGTGGCACCATGGATGATCTAGTCTGATGAAAATCCTGGCTGATGCACGCCTGATTCATCTTCACATAGGTTAGTTTCTCCACATTTTGGGTGGATAGGCGAGTTCTCCCTGGGGTAACCATGGCCACCGCCGCACTAAACACCCGCTCTGATGCCACACTGCTGGCCGGACAGGAAAGCTTGTCTAGGGCAAACTTGGCGAGTTGCGGCCACAAATCGAGTTTGGCTGCCCAGCAGTCCAGGGGATTTTTCGATGTGGGGTGGCAGGGTGCACTCCAAGTATGCCACAACCTGCTGGTTTAGGTTCTGCTCTATGTCTACCTGCTGCTGCTAGTTAATAGTTTCTTCAGTAGGTGAGTGAAGAAAACTGCTCATCAGCGACTCTAGACTTAAGTTGCTGCTGATGGAGCTGGTACTGCTCCTGCCTCCCCACCCCCCCAGCAGCCATGGCAGTGGAACCTGAGCGCAGAGGGCAACCCCGGTCAGACCTGCGTGAGAATGGGCGATGGCACACATAGGCAGCGGCCAACCGACTACATAGGATGTCTCGATAGTAGTTCAGTTTGTCCTCCCTCTCAGCAGGTGTAAAAATGTCCCCCATATTAGACCGGTAGCAAGGGTCTAACATTGTGGAGAGCCAGTAGTCATCCCTCTGGCGAATGGTGACAGTTCGGCTGTCACTACGCAAGCAAGTGAGCATGCATCGGGCCATTTGCGCAAGTGACTCGGAGGGGCTCCCTGTCTCCATCTCCACTGCATACTGCTATGGTGTGTCTGGGTCCTCTGCCTCCTCTTCCTCATCGCCCTGAAGCTCCCTCTGGCTGCTCCTGCTCCTCCTCTCCTTTCACCTGTGTATGAAAACAACCTATTTCTCTACACATTGCTTGTGCTCGAATGTCCTTCTCCTCCTCCTCTAGTTCAGCCCCCAGAGGGCTCATGTGGCCGTGAGATGTAGTCGCCACATCTGTCCCCTTGCCAGTCACATTTAGTAGCGTCTGTTCCAGGAAATAAATCAGTGGAATGACGTTCATCCCGTAGTCCTGGTAACTGACAAATAAAGTGGCCTCCTCAAAGGGCCCGAGCAAACGACTGTCACGCATGAGCTGCCACTGGCTAACATCAAAATTACACAGGGGAGTACCTCTGTCCGTCTGCATCATCAAGAAATCGTTTATGGCCTTTCTTTGTTCATATAATCGGTCATATGGAGGGTGGAATTCCAACAGGTGGAAACGTTGCATGTCAGCCTATGTTGTGGGATGCCGTTCTGCCGCTGAAGCTCAAGGAGGGTGTGCTTTGCGGTGTACGAATGGCTGAAGTGCATGGAAAGTTTCCTGGCCATTTTCAGGATGTCTTGCAGATGGGTGGAAGACTTCAGGAACCTCTTTACAACCAGATTGAAACCACATGCGCCATGCAGGGTGCATGGCTCAGCCCTCCTTGAGGACACGGTGGAGGAAGAGTAGGCAGAGGCGGACATTGTTGCAGGACCAACGGCATGAGAACGTGGAGGCGGAAGCGGCGTCATCTGGCCAAGTTGCTGGTGTGGCTGGGCAGGAACCACATTTTCCCATGGTGATGGAATATGTGATGGACCATGTGATGAGCGCAGTGACGTCACCACAGGTCCTTTTCCTCACAGATGAAGACAGAAGAGAAGCTGGGCTGCGCAAACAAGTGGATTAAGGTGAGTTAAATAATTTTTTATATGTTTTAACCCCTCCAGCCCTATATTACTAAGTATTCTGTTTTAGGAATGCTATTATTTTCCCTTATAACCATGTTATAAAGGGAAAATTATATAATGATCGGGTCCCCATCCCGATCATCTCCTAGCAACCATGCATGAAAATCGCACCGCATCTGCACTTGCTTCCGAATTCTTGCGATTTTCACGCAGCCCCATTCACTTCTATGGGGCCTGCGTTGCGTGAAAAACGCACAAAATAGAGCATGCTGCAATTTTCATGCAACGCACAAGTGATGCGTGAAAATCACCGCTCGTGTGCACAGCCCCATAGAAATGAATGGGTCCGGATTCAGTGCGGGTGCAATGCATTCACCTCACGCATTGCACCCGCGCGGAAATTTTGCCCGTGTGAAAGAGGCCTAATAAGTATACCTGCTGAAATTATTCCAAGCCTAAAGTACATTCACGCTGCCTTTTAAACATTAAGTAGCACTTTATAGGGGAACCTAACTGTAAAGCAGGAAGTTATTAGGATTACCATCGAGAAGTTTTTCTTTAAAATCTCAGAGAATTTGCTCATGAATATTATATTTTTCCACAGAATTTTACTTCCCCCACTGGATGGCTAGTGGATGGTGAGAAACATGTTCTCCTTCCAGCTGAAAACATCGTGACTGAGACCATTGCAGCAGACACCTTCGGAGGAGAACAGTAGAAGAAGACTTCTGCCTATATATTTGGTTTCATTTGGTTTCCCAATGTTTATGTTTAATGAAAATTGTAAGATATACTAAAATAATTTCTGTGTATTTATTTTATATTGGGACAGGGGGATATTCTGAAATGTTTGTGGTACTGTCTTTGCTGTGCCCCAATTCATTGTGGCAAATTATGAATATTATAATATATTACAGGCTTCCATTCTTGATGCTATGATTTCTTCAAAAAGAAGTTGAAGACCTGTATATTTGTTTATGAAGCCCCTATATTTCTTTATTAAGTTTCCATTTAATGGTGCCTCCCTCGATTTGGGTCCTTATTCTCCACTAGGGTATATCTCTGCAATATGGCATATGATGGAATATGCCACAATGTTTTTTCTCTCATATGTGCATCTGCATGAAATTAGTCATACAAAGTACAACATGTATTTCTACAGCACAGCTCCATAATACAGCTGTGTGCATGTGCAGCGGACTAATCACAGGCATCTGGTGTATTCCTTGCCCCTTAGGTTTTAACAATATATGTCCATCTTACAGAGCAAGTAGTCGTGATGCCAGTTGCAGTTAAGCAACGAGGGCATGAAGTCCCCTTTGAATATGGTAGTGTGGTGTAAGGGTTGTCTATGGTGTCCCTTAGGTTAGCTTTAGCACTTTGTCATGGTGCTCCTACCTGAATATCCTGGATCCCAGATGGGGTAGTCCGAAGTAGTGCAAAAAGGGATGAATAACTTGGATGATGAAGGAATGATTGAGTCCAGACTCGTAGTAACGTTGAACATAGCTTTACTTGGCATAAACGGCAATCCAAACAGTTTCCAACCTTTATCTTGGTCATTAGAAGGCATTGGCTGTAGCTTTCTCAGCTCTGCTATGCTGGCTGGGTTAAATAGGAAACTCTTCCTCTTCTGCTGGAACTTAGCTGTCTGTAGTCTGTCTCTTACTGTATCTTTAATCCTAGGAACTTCTTCCTGCCTTCAAGCTCACTTTAGCTTGGGGTTAAGGCAATGCAAGCCCAGGAGGGGACATGCAACCTTATAGGCTTCAGAGGCAGGGACTCGGGGCCCAGCAGAGAAGACCGTGCTCTGCTGGCCGACACACAACCTCTCCCCAGGAGGGGATAGGCTAGACTGACCTTCACTAACTAATTCCTCCCTCTCTAGAGAAGGATGGAATGGAACTAGAAGGTTCCACTCCAGGGAAACAAGCGCTGCACTGATTGCCGCCACCTGCTGGTGAACCAGGCACATTACACTTGCACAATCAATTATGAGGAAATACATATACACATTGCAGGAAATGGCAATAAATATATAAAGTATATGATGACACAAGATTCACCAATAAAGATAGTGGAGGGCCCAAAAGAGGTGGTAATGTCAATCTGGTTCATTACACATGCACCCTTAAAGGGGTTTTCTGAGACTTTACTCCTGATAGATATTCTCTATCTGAATGGTGGGGGTCTGACACCCGGGACCCCAGCCGATCAGCTATTTGAGAAGGCACCGATTCTCACAGCTTTTCGTAGGCCATGTGACCAATGAACGTGGTGTCACAGGCGCAACTCAGCCCTATTGAAGTAAATGGGGCTGAGTTGCAATACCAAGTGAAGCCACTATCAAATGGATGGTGTTGAGCCTGGTCAGCAGAAAAAAGGCTGTGGTGCTACTGGGAGCACTGGTGCTTTCTCAAACAGCTGATCTGCGGGGATCCCAGGTGTCGGACCCCCAACGACCTGATACTGATGACCTACCCTGGGGATATAATTCCTAGATGAAAGATGATGGCAGCATTTTCGTCCAAAGATCCTTTATTTACAATTAGTCCATGAAGACATGTACAAAAACGTGCATAAAAAGCAGCAACGTTTCGACTAATACCTAGTCTTTGTTAAGCCTAGTATGAAGTGCTATCCCAGACTACTTATAGGTCATCTAATATCACCCATAAAGTGGGCAAACCAATACTCGTTAGTGAATTTCCATAGCCCAACCCATGCTTGAAAAGCGACCAATTTACAAATATCACAATGTATTGTTTAATATAGTTAGCCTATAGCTCATACCCATCAGGAGAGTATTCAGCGCTGGGCTCCTCACCTCATGCATCATCCCCCAGCCCGGCGTCTCCTTGTGTCCAATGCGCATGCGTGAAAAAAGCGCACAATATCACTACATCTTCCCTCATTCCAGTCATGTGATCGGAACCTGATCACATGACCATTAGACCACTCCTTTCTGCATGTGGTTATTCCATGTCTCCACTCACACACATTCAATTCTACAATTGCAGTAGCTGGCCCTTGACCCCGCCTCCCCATGACATCATTACATAACGTGATCCTCTTGTGATCACATGACCAGATAACTCTTTCCGCCCTAAACGGCTGCTCAGTCATATCACTGAGCGCCACCATGGGGACCAATATCCACAACTTGTTATAGCAAACTGTGATCTCACCACATGCAGATCATATTAATAGGAGGAATAAACATCCATATAGAAGTATAATCACATGGATACTTGCAGAACGCCAACTGTGGATCCTCATGCATTGTGAAGGTCCAGCGCCGAGCACTCACCACCAAATCTAGACAAAATAAATGGGAAAACATTAAAATCAATCATTAAAAACAATGTTCATACTATTCACCTATATCCCGGGACTGCAGTTTACCAAAGTTGTGTCAGGGAAAGAATTGCAGTTCCTAGATGTTAAAATATATGTGGAAGATGGACAATTGAAAACTGATCTATATCAAAAACCAACGGCTAAAAATAATCTGTTAAGAATTGATAGTAACCACCCCCGTAAAATGTTTGAGTCACTCCCGTGGAGTCAACTGCTCAGAGTTCGGAGGGTGGTCTCTGATGAAGTGAAATTTGACATTAGAATCGATGAGATGTGTAAAAGATTTTCTAATAGGGGTTATCCCTGCAGGTTATTGCAGAGAACACAGAATAAAATCCTGACAGTAGAGAGAGAAACTACATTACAGTCTACATCACAGAAAAAGGAGATTAAGAGGATCCCATTTGTGTGCACATTTGGTAACCATAGTGGGAATATTGCCAGTATATTGAGGAAAGAGTGTCAGATCCTACACAAAGGATTACCCCAGGTTAAGGAATTTGAGATACCTCCATTGATGGCCTACAAAAAGAAGGCTAATCTGAGAGATATGCTTGTTAAAACGGATGTTGGGGGTGTACAGGTGGATCGCCAACAATACCGTGCCCCACAGAAGAAAGGCAATTTCCCCTGTTTGGGTTGCTGTAACTGTGGCAATATGATTAAGGGGGATACTTTTGTACACCCTTATAGAAGCCGTAGATATAAGTTAAATGGGCATTATACTTGCAGGTCGAAGGTAGTGATATATATGATTCAATGCCTATGTAGTCTCATTTATGTAGGGGAGATGACTATGGAAATTAGAGAAAGGATTAATAAACATAAGAGTACCATCAGGAAGAAAATGTTGGTTAAACCTGTAGCTAAACACTCCATCGACTGTGGCCACTCGATCAACCAATTAAGATTTAGGGTAATTGACTCTGTGGGAGTAGGAGGACAGGGAAGCAATTTTGAGGAAGAAAGAACTAAAATGGCTCTCCCTATCACATGAGATCACTGCAACCCTATGGATTGAACATACAATTCAATGTAAGTGGTATTGAATCATTTATCCATCAGTATATTATATAGGTGAATAGTATGAACATTGTTTTTAAATTGATTTCAATGTTGTCCCATTTATTTTGTCTAGATTTGGTGGTGAGTGCTCGGCGCTGGACCTTCATCATGCATGAGGATCCACAGTTGGCTTTCTGCAAGTGTCCATGTGATAATACTTCTATATGGATGTTCATTCCTCCTATTAATATGATCTGCATGTGGTGATTGTCTCCGTTGAGATCACAGTTTGCTATAACAAGTTGTGAATATTGGTCCCCATGGTGACGCTCAGTCATATGACTAAGCAGCCGGTAAGGGCGGAAAGAGTTGTCCGGTCATGTGATCACTTGATGTGATGATGTCATGGGGAGGCGGGGTCAAGGGCCCGCTACTGCAATTGTAGAATTGAATGTGTATGAGTGGAGACATGGAATAACCACACGCAGAGAGGAGTGTTCTAATGGTCAGGTGATCAGGTTCCGATCACATGACTGGAATGAGGGAAGATGTAGTGATATCGCGCGCTTTTTTCACGCATGCGCATTGGACACAAGGAGACGCCGGGCTGGGGCATGATGCATGAGGTGAGGAGCCCATCGCTGAATACTCTCCTGATGGTAATGAGCTATAGGTTAACTATATTAAACAATACACTGTGATATTTGTAGATTGGTGGCTTTTCAAGCCTGGGTTGGGTTATGGAAATTCACTAAAGAGTATTGGTCTGCTCACTTTATGGGTGGTATTAGATGACCTATAAGTAGTCTGGGATAGCACTTCATACTAGGCTTGACAAAGACTAGGTATTAGTCGAAACGTTGCTGCTTTTTATGCACCTTTTTGTACATATCTTCATGGATATTTAAAGGATATTTGGACCATGGATCTGGTGCTTTGGATTGGCTGATGCATGTCTGAAGGAGTCTGGAAGGTATAGGTGCTGCTCTACATAATATTTGCTACCCTGAGGATAGGTCATCAGTAGTAAAGTCTTGGAAAACCCTTCTAAAAAGAGTTTCTCAGAATATTTATGCCAACCAATGATTCCTAGCACTTGGTACGGCACTTAGAGACATGTGTATGCATACCTTTATTGTGTTTATGTTTTTTTTTTTTTTTTTTGTAAGTGTCCTGAGGGTTGTACCAATCACAGCAAGTTCCAAGTTCTTGTTTGAAAATCTTGCCCAACTTCTCCCCCTTTGCCCTGATTAATAGCCCCAGTCTTTTCTCACTTATAAATGTAATGCATGTTCATTTCCAGTACCTATATGATGAAGTGGAGAACCGCACTCAATTCGATGGACTCTGGTGCCAATCAAGGGCTGAAATCAGCCAATATACATGCAGTGTTGCAATTAAATTATTTATTTAGTTTCGCAGTAGTTTCATCCAATTGCCCAATAGTTATCTTCAAGGTACAAACAGAATATCTAGACCGGACGTTTCGGTCACATCAGACCTTCATCAGCGGTCACATTTTTATCTGCTCTGGGAGGGAAGAATGGGTCTTCTTGGCTCGGATGTCATGTGACTGCTGATGAAGGTCTGATGTGACTGAAATGTCCGGTCTAGTTACCGTATTCTGTTTGTACCTTGAAGATTTTGTATTGCCTTTATGATCTATAAACTAACACCAGCCTCTTGCAGGAATCTATTGTTTTAGAATTTAGGTAGACAAAGGGATAAAACCAGATGCAGAAATGGACTGCACCAGTTAAGAATAAAGAACTGTTAGGATGATTTTGTGCATAGTGGTTTTAGGAAAAAGTGTTTTTGGCTGCGTTGTTGTCCTGGCGTTTTTTTTTAACACTTAAAAAAAAAAAATCTGATGTTAGCTAAAACTCATTAGGGAAAATTGAAATGTACTACAAACAGTGCACTTTTTTGTGGTCTCTTCCCTTAGTCTTGGTGCATTTTATGGGTCAGTGGTGTGTTTTTTTTTAAATGTAGTATGCTCTAGATATGGCATTTTTTCATGCAATTTTCATAGACTTCTCAATAGAAAAAATTCCACTAAAAAGTGTGTGTGAAGGAAGTCTAAAAATAAAAATTGCTGAACATTTCCTTATTGTGGTTAGATCTTTTTGTTGCATATTTTGTTGACTACAGTGTAGGGTACTGAAATAAGGAAATGGAAATTTGTTTTGGTGGTCCCCGCTGAACTTTGTCTACTTTTCCTCAGTGGTGATGTGCCATTGACACACATAACTTCTGCAGCTAATCATTGGCCTCAACATTAGTACCAACATTTATGGCATGGAACCACAATGATTGGCTGCAGCTGTCACATGCCATACATCCACATGGTCAATACAGTTAATCACTGAAAATAAACAAAGACTGATGGGGACCAACAGCATCAGCACAGACTGTATGAGGGACATTTATCAAGACTGGTGTTCCCATATGCCAGTCTTGATCTCCTGTGTGCTGAAGTAAGCTGCATATAATTTATTATGAGACAGGTGCCTGGCACGGGGAGTGTCTTTCCCCGCTGCAGCTGGGGGGGAATGTCTCAGCTCTCCCTATCACAGCTCAGGAGGCGTGTCCATTCTCTCCCTATCACAACTCAGGAGGCAGTTGAAGCATGAAACTGAGCATGTGCGGCCATCTCAGTGAACAGGTCAAAAAAATAAGAAAAAACAAACAGCAGGTGGCGCTATACAGATACATTTCATTGAATAACTCAGTGGCTATGCAACATTTTTAATTATATGGAATTGGAAAAGTATTCAGATCCAGCTACTGGTTGGAAAAACTGTAGAATATTTTTCGTGGGACAACCCCTTAAATGCCTGGACCTCTTAGAAGAAACCTACATACCAGCAGACTAATTACTATTCTGTTTTATTATAATAAAAAAAAAATCCTGAAAAGTCATAAATAAATGAACGATCAATGTGAGCATTAAAATAAAATATGTAACATGTAATCAACCATAATGACAGCAAATGCTACACGCTAGCATGCAGAGTGGAAACTTCACTGGACTGTACACAAACTGTGAGCTGAATTTGTGATTTAGTGATTTAGATGGATTTGCAACCTGCCATCTGTATGGAGATAGCACTTACTGTGTCTAGTTTTATTTTTTTAGACTAGCTTTTAGTAGCTTTAGGGATTTATGAGAGGAACATGTATGCTTAAGCCATGTGTTTATAATATTATGCCCTTCTTAAAGATTGCATAGTTATTTCATTTATACCTCCATCAGAGATGTCTCAGCTTAGTTAGAGAATTTTATATGTTTACCCTGCCCCCACTGCACTCAACTTATAAGACCTTGACAGCAAAGTTTAGCATATATGCAATATGCATCGTATTTAAGTGAAGCAATATTAGTTTTCTGTTAATAGAAGGAATGAAAAAATGTCATTTAAATTGGTTCGCAATTGTTCTATATTCACACTAATAACGAAAAATACTGTCTTACAGTTCTTCGACTGCTTAGAAAAGCTGACAGTGTAGGTGATCATACTTCCCAGCTTCCCCAGAATATTATATTGGTTAATTAGGAAGCTTGAAGTTTGCCCTTAGCAGGTGTAGCTTGAGATTAAAGAAGCTGCCATAGGCCTCTGGCACACAACCATTGGCGCTTTGAGCTCTGCAAACCACAGATCTCCAAAATTTGCTAACCGACCATGTGCATCCTATACTTTTCTTGGTCTCTATTTGTCCACAAAATGGACAAGAATAGGACATGTTCTATAAGTTGCAGAACAGCTGCACGGACCCGCAAAACATGCAGAACAGATGCGGACCCAAATTACGGTCGTGTTCATAGTGCCTTAGAGTTCAAGAAGCTAAAGTATTGTAGTTTGAGAAATGTTGCACAATAAAAAAAAAACACAATTATTCACTTGTTAAATCAACTGCCTCTTCAGCACCAATCATCCGTTGATCTCTTGTCAGTATTTATTTTCCTGTTGTACCATTAAGTGACTGCTGCAGCCAATCACAGGCCTCTGTGATTATTATAACACAATGATTGCATGCAGCGGTCACATGCGAAAGGCGTCATCTCTGCGGCTCCCCCAGGCTACGCTCACCCCCCTGTAAAGCTCCATTCAGATGTCCGCATGATTTTTACGGATCCACTGATAGATGGATCGGATCCGCAAAACGCATACGGACGTCTGAATGGAGCCTTACAGGGGCGTGATCAATGACTGTGGTGATCACCCCATATAGACTCCCTGATCACCCCCCTGTCATTGATTACCCCCCTGTCATTGATCACCCCCCTGTAAAGCTCCATTCAGATGTCCGCATGATTTTTACGGATCCACTGATAGATGGATCGGATCCGCAAAACGCATACGGACGTCTGAATGGAGCCTTACAGGGGCGTGATCAATGACTGTGGTGATCACCCCATATAGACTCCCTGATCACCCACCTGTCATTTATTACCCCCCTGTCATTGATCACCCCCCTGTAAAGCTCCATTCAGATGTCCGCATGATTTTTACGGATCCACTGATAGATGGATCGGATCCGCAAAACGCATACGGACGTCTGAATGGAGCCTTACAGGGGCGTGATCAATGACTGTGGTGATCACCCCATATAGACTCCCTGATCACCCCCCTGTCATTGGGTACCCCCCTGTCAAGCTCCATTCAGACGTCCGCATGATTTTTACGGATCCACTGATAGATGGATCGGATCCGCAAAACACATACGGACGTCTGAATGGAGCCTTACAGGGGCGTGATCAATGACTGTGGTGATCACCCCATATAGACTCCCTGATCACCCCCCTGTCATTGGGTACCCCCCTGTCATTGATCACCCCCTGTAAAGCTCCATTCAGACGTCCGCATGATTTTTACGGATCCACTGATAGATGGATCGGATCCGCAAAACACATACAGGCGTCTCCCTGGAGCCTTCCAGGGGGGGTGATCACCCCATATAGACTCCCTGATCACCCCCCCTGTCATTGATCACCCCCCCTGTCATTGATCACCCCCCCTGTCAGGCTGCATTCAGATGTCCGTATGATTTTTACGGATACATGGATCGGATCCGCAAAACACATACGGACATCTGAATGGAGCCTTATAGGGGGGTGATCAATGACATATAGACTCCCTGATCACCCCCCTGTCATTGATCACCCCTCTGTAAGGCTCCATTCAGACATTTTTTTGGCCCTGGTTAGCGGAAATTATTATTTTTTTTCTTACAAAGTCTCATATTCCACTAACTTGTGTCAAAAAATTAAATCTCACATGAACTCACCATACCCCTCACGGAATCCAAATGCGTAAAAATTTTTAGACATTTATATTCCAGACTTCTTCTCACGCTTTAGGGCCCCTAGAATGCCAGGGCAGTATAAATACCCCACATGTGACCCCATTTCGGAAAGAAGACACCCCCAGGTATTCTGTGAGGGGCATATTGAGTCCATGAAAGATTGAAATTTTTGTCCCAAGTTAGCGGAAAGGGAGACTTTGTGAGAAAAAAATTAATAAAATCAATTTCCGCTAACTTGTGCCAAAAAAAAATAATTTCTATGAACTCGCCATGCCCCTTATTGAATATCTTGGGGTGTCTTCTTTCCAAAATGGGGTTGCATGTGGGGTATTTATACTGCCCTGGCATTTTAGGGGCCCTAAAGCGTGAGAAGAAGTCTGGGATCCAAATGTCTAAAAATGCCCTCATAAAAGGAATGTGGGCCCCTTTGCGCATCTAGGCTGCAAAAAAGTGTCACACATCTGGTATCGCCGTACTCAGGAGAAGTTGGGCAATGTGTTTTGGGGTGTCATTTTACATATACCCATGCTGGGTGAGATAAATATCTTGGTCAAATGCCAACTTTGTATAAAAAAATGGGAAAAGTTGTCTTTTGCCGAGATATTTCTCTCACCCAGCATGAGTATATGTAAAAAGACACCCCAAAACACATTGCCCAACTTCTCCTGAATACGGCGATACCACATGTGTGACACTTTTTTGCAGCCTAGGTGGGCAAAGGGGCCCACATTCCAAAGAGCACCTTTAGGATTTCACAGGTCATTTACCTACTTACCACACATTAGGGCCCCTGGAAAATGCCAGGGCAGTATAACTACCCCACAAGTGACCCCATTTTGGAAATAAGACACCCCAAGGTATTCAATGAGGGGCATGGCGAGTTCCTAGAATTGTATATTTTTTGTCACAAGTTAGCGGAAAATGATGATTTATTTTTTATTTATTTTTTTCCTTACAAAGTCTCATATTCCACTAATTTGTGACAAAAAATAAAAACTTCCATGAACTCACTATGCCCATCACGAAATACCTTGGGGTGTCTTCTTTCCAAAATGGGGTCACTTGTGGGGTAGTTATACTGCCCTGGCATTTTAGGGGCCGAATGCGTGAGAAGTGGTTTGAAATCAAAACCTGTAAAAAAATGGCCAGTGAAATCCAAAAGGTGCTCTTTGGAATGTGGGCCCCTTTGCGCACCTAGGCTGCAAAAAAGTGTCACACATGTGGTATCTCCGTACTCAGGAGAAGTTGGGAAATGTGTTTTGGGGTGTCATTTTACATATACCCATGCTGGGTGAGAGAAATATCTTGTCAAAAGACAACTTTTCCCATTTTTTTATACAAAGTTGGCATTTGACCAAGATATTTATCTCACCCAGCATGGGTATATGTAAAATGACACCCCAAACCACATTCCCCAACTTCTCCCGAGTACGGCGATACCACATGTGTGGCACTTTTTTGCAGCCTAGGTGGGCAAAGGGGCCCACATTCCAAAGAGCACCTTTCGGATTTCACCGGTCATTTTTTACACATTTTGATTTCAAACTACTTACCACACATTTGGGCCCCTAGAATGCCAGGGCAGTATAACTACCCCACAAGTGACCCCATTTTGGAAAGAAGACACCCCAAGGTATTCGCTGATGGGCATAGTGAGTTCATAGAAGTTTTTATTTTTTGTCACAAGTTAGTGGAATATGAGACTGTAAGAAAAAAATAATCATCATTTTCCACTAACTTGTGACAAAAAATAAAAAGTTCTATGAACTCACTATGCCCATCAGCGAATACCTTAGGGTGTCTACTTTCCGAAATGGGGTCATTTGTGGGGTGTTTGTACTGTCTGGCCATTGTAGAACCTCAGGAAACATGACAGGTGCTCAGAAAGTCAGAGCTGCTTCAAAAAGCGGAAATTCACATTTTTGTACCATAGTTTGTAAACGCTATAACTTTTACCCAAACCATTTTTTTTTTACCCAAACATTTTTTTTTATCAAAGACATGTAGAACAATAAATTTAGAGCAAAATTTATATATGGATGTCGTTTTTTTTGCAAAATTTTACAACTGAAAGTGAAAAATGTCATTTTTTTGCAAAAAAATCGTTAAATTTCGATTAATAACAAAAAAAGTAAAAATGTCAGCAGCAATGAAATACCACCAAATGAAATCTCTATTAGTGAGAAGAAAAGGAGGTAAAATTCATTTGGGTGGTAAGTTGCATGACCGAGCAATAAACCGCTAAAGTTGTGGAGTGCCGATTTGTAAAAAAGGGCCTGGTCTTTAGGGGGGTATAAACCTGTGGTCCTTAAGTGGTTAAAGGGCTTATCCCATGATTTATGTAAAAAATGAAAATCAGACATCATACAGTACATGACGATCTCTTTATAACAAAGCTAGAACCAGCTCTGTACCTCACATGGATCAAAAGATCTCCACTTTCATTTCTCCATTTGTTCTGCTAGATTTATTTCAGCGAGGCAGTTTGGGGTGTATCCTCTCTGTGCAGCTCTTTCCCTGCCACTGCTCAGGGGGCCTGTTCTTTCTTCTGCAGCTGTACCCCAGTCCCTTTCACAACTCAGGTGTGCTTCCTTTCTCAGGGGGCATATCCTTTCTTGTAAGTGACTTTCCTTTTTGCCTGTAACTGCCACTGATTCTAACAGAAGATATGGCTGGTGACAGTTGAAGATTTAAACTGGGCATATGCTTCCACCTCAGTGAGGTGGACAGAGAAAAAAGGAAAAAACTAAAACAAACAGCAGGTGGTGCTATACTGATACATTTTATTCAAAATTTATACTAAGTTTTAATTGCATGTAATTAAAGAAGTATTGATATCCAGGTGATGGTTTGAAAAATGTAGAATATATTTCATGGGATCACCCCTTTAATGTAGTCCCCTATTTTCCTCACCAGCTTCAACCAATGATTTGCAGTTGTGCTATGCTTTAAACAGTGTGGTAGAACTTAAAATTTGCATCCTTTTTGGGGGATTTAGGAGAGAGCGGAGAAGTCTTTTTTGCAGCCAGAGTCTTGTTTTCCTAACACAAAACTTCAAATCTCCTGTCTAACTACAAAATCAGTCTTTGACAATGCTAAACTGCTGACTATAAGCTAGAGTCTGGGAAGAGCTGTACAAACATACCTTATATATGGTGCTTTTTTATCAGGAGTATGTGAATATGAAGTTTTATTGTGCTAGATTATACTCCTGTGTGTGCCAAGTAGGCGGAACTTTGCTGTGAAGTGTTCTCTGATCTTTGCATTGAGCTGCTTTACAGTCTTTCCCCTCTGAGTGACAAGTGTAGCATCCAACCAGGAGACCACTACAGCTGTCATTCAGAGCAGAGGGTCAGGCTGTGAAGGAGCTCAATGCAGAGAGCACTTCACAGTGAAGAACCGCCTCTTGAGCACTTGGAGAAATAAAACCAGGGAGAATAAAAGTTCGTATTCATACTACTAATAGTGACTTCACAAAAGGTATATTTTTATTGGTTTCTCCAGGGCCTATATACTGCAGTATAGCATGGTGAAAACTGCTGACAGACTCCCTTTGAATGATAAAATTCAGTCTGCCTGTAGCCACCATTCAGGGGAGCCTTGAAGCTAACTGCATATTGTTTCTATTATTGAGTTCAATGTACAAGTGTTATGCAAGTTTCCTGAGGGGATGGCATAAAAAAAGTAATTGTGAAATTACACATATTCTTTAATAGAGTTTTTAAATATTTTTAAATTATAATTTATTATAAATTATTATATGATTTTTTTTTTTATGACAGAAAATAGGTAACAAATTAGTCAAGGAATAACAAACATCAACCTCAAGCTCCATCCTCTCGAAGTGGAAACCACCATTTGCTATGAATCAACCATTATCCAAGGAAAAATCTAAATTCCTTGATGACAATGAAATTACACATAAGTAATCTCACATGGACGGCTATGCCCAAATATGATGCACTGTGTATGCCATATTCCCCCAGTCCCCCCGACAGCTAACATGTATTACACCCTAATGGGCAATATCCGGTACGAGAATATTGGATGGTAGCCCTGGAGTATCTACCCATGGTCCCAAGACAATGTTGTATTTCCACATGGCATTTCTTTTTTTTGTATATTCCTTTTTATAATTGGATAACTCAATTTAGCCTGGAAATGTATTCATTTAATTGTGAGAGAGGTTGGACTAAGCCAGTGCAAAGCTATCAGTTGTCGAGCATGAAATAACATGGGGGAAACCTCCATCTTTGCCAAAGCAGTACTGTGCTCCTCCTCTAAAAGACTCAAAATACATGTCTTTGAGTCTGCTTGTAGCTGTAAATTATATACTTTGTTCACTACTGTAAGTCCAGAATCTTGAACTAGTAAAGACCCAAAGACACACATTCCCACATCATATGCATAAGATGGCCATTTTGCATACCACACCGTGGACAGGCAGAGTCAGACCGATTGCCCCATTTATATAACATACTAGGTGTTTTATACACTCGATACATAAGGAATAGTTGTGATACTTTTTGTGCTTCACATAAAGATAATTTAGGAGTAAGCTCCAGGAAGTCATTCCATTGTTCATCTGTTAATACATCTACATCCTATTCCCACCATTGTCTCGTATGAATAGGGAACTGTTTAAGATGAGTTGACAACAAATGTTTATTTAGGATATTAATCTTTTAGTGGTGCCTATAGTAGCTACTAAGTTAAAAGGCTTTTCCAGGATTTTAATACTGATGACTTATCCTCTAGATGGGTCATGAGTATCTGATTGGGGAGGTCCGACACCCGGGACCACCGCCGATTAGCTGTTTGAGAACGCACTGATGCTCTTGCATGGCCTTCTCACAGCTTACCAAGCACTAAATTATAAAGTCTCAAACCCCCTTTAACAACGAAATTTCCTTTAACTTGCAAATTGGTTGTTCTGCTCTGTCTCATAGGCATGTCAGAATTGTAAGTTTTTATAAAACCATTTGTGAGGTAGAGCAAAATCAGATTGCAATTAAACCTCAACCAACTGAACCTGCCCAAAGGAATGTATGAGTTTTTCCTTTCAATCTCCAAAATCTGGCAGTAGAGTAAATTCTTTAAGATTTAGATTGGATAAGAGAGGGGTATTCTTAGTAGAATCTTCAATTCAGAGAATCAATTTGCCTTTATCGCACACCTTGTAAATTATGGATAGTGTACGGCTAATCAGTTGCCTACTTTGATCTCCTCCAGTCTCCAAGACATAAAGCGGGGTCGCCCAGGGTGATTGCTGAACCACAAAATGACCTGCCGTATTTAAGACTTCACTCTAGCCACACCACTTAAAGTGCAGCATCTGGAAAGCTACATAAAAAAGCCACACATTAGAAATTGCAAGGCCACCTGAGTCCTTATCTTACTGCAATAAATTCCAATCTAATTCTGGCAGACTGTTTCTTCCATATTAATGCCTGAAAAAGGAATGGATTTTGAAAAAATAACAGGCTGGTATCCAAATTGGGGCATTGTGAAGTATTAACTGTACTATAACTTTGGCAAATTATTCATGTTCAAGAGATTGCTTCTACTGATATTTGACATGGCCATTCGGCATCAGGTGTTTATTTTTGCAGATAGAAGAGCAAAGAGGGGAACTAAATAAAAAAATAATTAGAATCCTTAGGATCTGCCGTAATTTGAATGCCAAGCTATTTTAAAGTGGATTCTACTCCCAGTTGTGTATTGGTCTGGGAGAATGAAGTAGGGAAAGGATCAACAGGAAGGAGAACCGATTTATCCCAATTATTTAACAACTCTGACCACTGTCCAAACCCCTAAATAATGCGCATCATAGGATCCAGAGATGTAACCACATCTCTCAAAAAGAGCATGTCATCTGCATATAAGGAGATTTGTTTTTCTAGGGCCCACACCTAAACCCCATAGTTAAGGAGAAGCCCTGATCACACAGGCCAGTGGCTCCAACGCTAAAGTGAAAAGGAGAGGTGACAGAGGACATCCTTTCCTAGCTGAAATTTGGAGGATATCTGACCATTAGCTCTGACCTTTCTCATGGGACCCATGTACGAAAGTTGTACACAGGAAAACCATAAAAAGTCCCACTCGACACTATCAAAAGCTTGACAACATCGAGTGAGAGGACCATATCCCTTACAGGACCGCTGTAAATTAGCAGAGTAGACACACAAAGCTACAACATTAAAAGACTTAAAAGCCATATTACAAAAATAACAAAATATACTGAGATTCCGTGTATAGTACTTAACCACAAATCTGCACGTTGACTAAATATTTCAGGCAGTTCGCTCCTGAAAAGTTCAACATCCACACCTTAAAAAAAAAATGAGAAGAACAAAAGCAACGTTTCAAAGAGAAAACATAATGGAGTGACTCATCTGTAGTTGCTCCCACTGTCAGACAGGAAGGATTGGAAGTACCAGCAGAAGTGAAGAAGAAATACAGTATATAAAGTATATGTTCATTAACATAGTAGTTGAGTAAGGTCATCAATAGAGATGAGCGAATAAAAAAAAAAAACGATTCGGCCGGTTCGCCGAATTATTTGAAAAAATTTGGTTCGATCCGAATTTATTTGCAGCAAATCGCGTTAAAAGCGGCTATTTCCTGGCTGCAGAGAGCCTTTCTAGTGGTGTAGAACACTGTGCCTTGCAGTAACACGCATAGGGAGTCTGCTCTAGTAGTGAAATAATACTGTGAGTCAGTATGACATTCAGATGACAGGCGTCGCTCTCAGAATCACTGCACACTTCACTTATTTGGGCAGTCACGGGGCCAAAACTGACTAAATAACTCAAGTATGAACTCTGCCTTACAGGTCGATGGTAGCGCCAAGAAGAAGCGCACTCCTTTTACACTGTCATTAGCTGATTCAACATAGATGTCTACAGAACCTGTTCTATTAAACGCTTATACAAGCAGAGCCCCCCTAAAGACTGGAGAAGTTGTCAGCAGTAAGTTTGTGTTGACGTCACTGATTATTTTGCCCTTCCTCTGATCCGTCAGAACAATAACCCCTAAAAAACTGATTGTAGCGGAGGGGTAGCACGATCCACAAGGTCTCCGCTGGTAGACAGGAAAAGCAGGCTATGATCCAAATAGGTCGGTACAGCATACAATCCTTCCCTCCCAAGAACTATAACGGAACGCCTAGCACCCCGACCGGGTACCTCCGTCGATAGTTGCTCCAAGTGCTTCCAGAGGACTCCAAGCACTCCACTTGACCCCGTCAGCACTGCAGACCCCACGAACCGCCGAAGCTTGGTGGAGGTCTCGCCGTCTCCTACCCACCCTGGACCTATGACAAGGCTCCAGTGGGTGAACCTCTCCCAAATCCAGAGACAGGAACCAGGAACAGCTCTTACAAGAGCTAGGAGTTATAGCCAGGGGAGTATACAGCGTATAGCAATCCCCCACACATGAGACGAGGCTCTATGTTGAATGTAAAACAGGAACTCTCTTTATTTTAACACACAAGCATTTTATACACATCTTCCAACAAAGTTACCACCCCAGGGTTTTGTAAAAACAGCCAATAACCACGTACAATACACTCAGGACACTCCCACACAAAATCCTCCCCTCTGTCCGTGATAGAATTACCTCACACTGGGTTGATGACTCAAACATACAATGTCCCACCCTTTACAATACACATAGACATTTAACACATTCCCAGACAGCTCAAGTCTGAGTGCATATCATTAGGTGGATGCCGCTCAGAATACACAAATACAATACAATTAGCTATCTGGGTCCCCTCACATAACATACAATACAATTGCATGAATGCTGGCGGTTTTCATGCAGCCAGCATAGGAACGTTACAGCCCACCTGAACCATATTACACAAAACATATATACGCTTGGTTCTTTAAAGTGGCATACACATATGCAATAACATTGTACATACAGGAATGACAATATACAGTGGCTGGGTTTGCCACAATGCTCCCCCAGAACCAAGCCGGCATACCCAGTTTGATCCTAACGGATCGGCTTGGGGATGTCCGGAGGAGTACTCAGAGTGGTTAGGTGGTGCTGTGGTGCGAGCCTGTTGCCGTGTCTCAACCGGATAAGCTTCATGGCTGATGGACTGGGGAACAAAAGCTGAAGTCAGCTCCCCCAGGTCGTTGCCCAAAATAACGTCTGCGGGTAAGTCCTGCATCAGGCCCACCTCCACATTCCCATTCCCCGCTCCCCAATTCAGGTGGACTTTGGCCGTGGGGATCTTGTAGATCGCTCCCCCTGCTACACGCACTGCCACGCCCTCCCCCGTGAGGTTGCCTTTGGGTACTAGGTGGTTGCGGACCAGCGTTATAGTAGCCCCAGAGTCTCGTAACCCCTGTACCTTTCTCCCCTCCACCTGTACCTCTTGTCGGTGCCCTTGGCGGTTGTCAGAGGCGGCTTGGATAGGGTTCACCTCATGTAGTGTGCCCAGGGGTTCCTCGGTGGAAGCTAGGACCTCGGGTACTCTGTAGGGTTCCGCTTGGGCACAATGAACCGCTGCCCGGTTGTTGGGTACCGGGGGGTTCCAGCTGGGCCGTGGTCGGTTGCGGGGACAGTCCCGCTGCATATGTCCCTGTTGGTTACAGGTGTGGCATCGTATCGGGGGGCGAGCTTGATACCTGGGGGTGTAGGTGTTATTGCTTACCCCCGGGCGTGCTGGAACGGCTGTGTTTACGGTTGGTACTGGTGTGGTAGATCCATAGATTGGTTTCGATTGAGTGCGCTGTTCCCTCCTGGTATCCTGGAACTCATCTGCTAGCTTGGCTGCGTCTTGTAGGGTGCGTGGCTTCCGATCCCGCACCCAATTCTGCAGGTGCGCGGGTATCCCGTCAAAGAACTGCTCCATTACCATGAGTTGGAACAGGTCTTCCAGGGTGTTAACTTGGGTGGCCTCCAACCACCCCTTTGCCGCTCGTTGTAGGCGGTGTGCCCATTCTGTGTGAGTGTCTCTTGTGAGCTTTTTAATGTCTCTGAACTTTAGTCGGTAGGCCTCGGAGGTAATCGCATACCTAGCTAAAATGGCCTGTTTTACTTTGGCATAGTTTGTACTGTCCTCGTCAGGTACGGCACGATATGCCTCTGCGGCGCGACCAGATAGTCTCCCTGCCAGTAGGGGTACCCGATCCTCCACACTTATATTGTGCAACTGGCATAACCATTCAAAATCCTGCAGGTAGTCATCTACCTCACCTTCCGCTTCCGAATAGCTCTTAAAAGCTTGGTAGGGAATTTTAGCTTTCCCTGGCAGGATGTTAACAGGCGTCGTAGCTCTTTCTCCAGTCTGCTGGTTCATCTGCGACCTCCGAAGCATGATGTATTCCTGCACATCTCCAAAAACTCGGTCAGCCATCTGGTCATATAGCGCTGGTGGAAGTAGAGCCATCCTGCTCCTGTATTCCTTCTCAAATTCTGTTGGCTCCTCCTCCCTTGGAGGTGCTGCAGCAGCCGCGGCTCTGTCTCCTTCCATTAGCTCTGTGATTAATATAACCTTTGTCTTGTTGCTGGCTACTGTTCCCCTTGCCTCCAGTAACTCTTTCAAAGTACTTCGTTTCAAAAGTGCATAATTCGTGCCCATTCACCGGCCGTTCGTGAGTTTCCACGTGTTCCCGGGTTCCGTTTTCAACCGAATGAGTAAACTCACGAATTGCTGCTTCCTTTCTTCTATTCGCTAGAATTCTGCCGAAAGTTGCTTTGCTGGGTAGTCGAAATCCCGTTGCTTGCCACCAATTGTAGCGGAGGGGTAGCACGATCCACAAGGTCTCCGCTGGTAGACAGGAAAAGCAGGCAATGATCCAAATAGGCCGGTACAGCATACAATCCTTCCCTCCCAAGAACTATAACGGAACGCCTAGCACCCCGACCGGGTACCTCCGTCGATAGTTGCTCCAAGTGCTTCCAGAGGACTCCAAGCACTCCACTTGACCCCGTCAGCACTGCAGACCCCACGAACCGCCGAAGCTTGGTGGAGGTCTCGCCGTCTCCTACCCACCCTGGACCTATGACAAGGCTCCAGTGGGTGAACCTCTCCCAAATCCAGAGACAGGAACCAGGAACAGCTCTTACAAGAGCTAGGAGTTATAGCCAGGGGAGTATACAGCGTATAGCAATCCCCCACACATGAGACGAGGCTCTATGTTGAATGTAAAACAGGAACTCTCTTTATTTTAACACACAAGCATTTTATACACATCTTCCAACAAAGTTACCACCCCAGGGTTTTGTAAAAACAGCCAATAACCACGTACAATACACTCAGACACTCCCACACAAAATCCTCCCCTCTGTCCGTGATAGAATTACCTCACACTGGGTTGATGACTCAAACATACAATGTCCCACCCTTTACAATACACATAGACATTTAACACATTCCCAGACAGCTCAAGTCTGAGTGCATATCATTAGGTGGATGCCGCTCAGAATACACAAATACAATACAATTAGCTATCTGGGTCCCCTCACATAACATACAATACAATTGCATGAATGCTGGCGGTTTTCATGCAGCCAGCATAGGAACGTTACAGCCCACCTGAACCATATTACACAAAACATATATACGCTTGGTTCTTTAAAGTGGCATACACATATGCAATAACATTGTACATACAGGAATGACAATATACAGTGGCTGGGTTTGCCACACTGATCCTGTCTGTTGAGCATCCGCCTTCACTCGGTCAGCATTTAGGCAGTAATCCATCAGTATTGCTAATGCCAAAAAAATCTAATAAATAAATAAAAAGGAAATTAAAACACCCAAAAAAGTCAGTAATTTTCTCACTTCACCACACAACGGCTAATTAGCCTTTTTTTCCACTAAAATACGCCAAAAAGGGCTGTAATTTTCTCACCGCAACACAACGGCAAATACTTTTTTTGTGCCACTAATACACGCAAAAAAGGGCTTTAGAACATATAACTGCAGAGCTGAACAGCAAATATATTTTTCTTTTGCCACTGATACACAACAAAAAGGACTTTAGAACATATACAGTACCTACACCGTTGAACGGCAAATAGGCCCTTATTTTTTTCCACTTATGCACGACACAAAAGGCCTTAGAATATATAACTCCACTGCTGAACGGCAAATATATTTATATTTTTTCCACTTATACAATCCACAAAAGACTTTAGAATATATAGCTGCACCGCTTAACGGCAAATATATTTGAGTTTTTTCCACTTATAGACTAAACAAAAGGCTTTAGAACATGTAACTGCACCGCTGAACAGCAAATATATTTTTATTTTGCCACTATTACACGACAAAAAGGACTTTATAACATATACCTGCACTGCTGAACAGCAAATAGGCCCTTATTTTTTTCCACTTATACACGCCACAAATGGCTTTAGAACATATAACTGCACCGCTGAACGGCAAATATATTTTTCTTTTTCCACTTATACACTCTACAAAAGGCTTTAGAACATATAACTGCAACGCTGAAAGGCAAATATATTTTACTTTTGCCACTAATACATGACAAAAAGGGCTTTAGAACATAACTGCACCACTGAACGGCAAATATATTTTACTTTTGCCACTGATACACGACAAAAAGGACTGTAATTTTCGCACTTCACCACACAATGGCTAATAATGCATTTTTCCCATATAATACAAGCCACAAAAGGCTTTAGAACATATAACTGCACCGCACAAGGGCAAATAAGACATATAAATATTTCCTTGTAATAAACCATGTCAATGGCTGTATCAAACAGCACTTGCACTCCAATAACAAGAATGGTTTGCTGGAATTTCAGAGCTGTATAATGGCAATTTAGATCCCCAGTCAGTGCAGCAAGGTGTAATAGGATTGTTCCTATCACCCAAGCTGTAACCTACCCTACTGAACCCTGCTCAACATAAATGCTGTGGAATTATTCTTCCCTGTCCTTTCCCTACACCTTAAATGATCTTTCACCTGTAAATCGTTTTTTCTAGCACTGTCCCTAGCGCTGACGTCTCTGCCTGCACTAAGTACACTGGAAAATGGCAAAATCCAAGATGGCTGAGGCTATTTATAGGGCTGTGACTGGGCTGGCTGGCTGCTGATTGGCTGCATGCAAGGCATTATGGGTGATCCCGCCTTCCCAGAGTTCCTTGCTTCCTTGCTCCATTTCTTCCATGTCCAGCCATTTTAGGAAAAAGGCGATTCGAATAATTCCTGAAATTCGGATCTAATTCCACTTCATCAGCTTTGATTCTCTCATCTTTCGTCATCAACAATGTTGGTCTATTTTAGGTCTGCTCTCATTAGTGTCCAGCCAGGATAGTGCCTCTTTAGTTGTGTCATAAAAATGAGTTTCCCCAAGAACCATGGGTATAACATGGAGTATGGCAATTGTAGATCTCTCAGCCTTTTGTTAGGCTACTTTCACTTTAGTTTTCAGGTGTTGAGTTCCGTCTTAGGGGCTCAATACCGGAAACAAACGCTTCAGTTTTGTCCCCATTCATTCTCAATGGGGACAAAACTGAACAGAACGGAATGCTCCAAAATGCATTCCATTCTGTTTAGTTGCGTTCCCATACTGGAGAGCAAACCGCAACATGTTGTAGTTTGCTTTCCATCTTGGGATGCGGAGCAAGACGGATCCAGCATGACCACCAATGCAAGTCAATGGGGACGGATCTTTTTCCAGTTGGACCGCGCTGCTCCAGAAGGCAGGAAAAACACCACTTTAGACTCCTTCTGATAATCCGTGGATATAGGGAAGAAAGAAAAAGGCCACAGAAAACAGCAGAGTCTCCACTCAATCGCCTCTGTCAGACACCAAAGGATAGCCACAATAGTGAAATACAATCACATAAACGGAATAACAGTACTTATTATACTCACAAAAGTGAATAGAATACAAGCAGTATAAAATTGCATACACCCGACCCGTGTTTCGCTTCGAAAAGCTTTGTCAGGGGCATCTGATCCCCCCATTCCAGGGCGATCTTTTTAAATCACAGGAGGGCGTATGCTCCACCTCTCAAGCCACAAAATATATAAAAAAATAAAATAAGTCCAATACATACATAAAACATGTTGATCTACATTACATCATAAGCCATAAAAATAGTATAAGATCATAAAATTATACTAAAACCCAGTAGTAGTTTTCATTCATATAGATCCACTCCCATAAAACGTCACAACCAATCATAGACTCGTTGTTCTATGAGTTTGTTCTAGGACCTTTGAGAGGAGGAGGGAAAGGAGAGTTGATTGGCTGGGAGGGGTCATGTGGTTTGTAAAGCAATCGTTGTTCTGAATGAAAGTAGGTGGGACCTGTGAGGTAGCGGTCTATGATTGGTTGTGACGTTTTATGGGAGTGGATCTATATGAATGAAAATTACTACAGAGTTTTAGTACAATTTTATGATCTTATACAATTTTTATGGCTTATGATGTAATGTAGATCAACTTGTTTTATGTATGTATTGGACTTATTAGTTTTTTTAATATATTTTGTGGCTTGAGAGGTGGAGCATATACGCCCTCCTGTGATTTAACTTCACGATTGGGACCTGCGATGCAGGAAAAGGCAACGTACCAGAGACTATTTTATTTATTTATTTTAATGGGGACGGATCTGTTTTCTCTGCCACAATAGAAAATGGATCCATCCTCCATTGACTTTTAATGGAGTTTATGACGGATCCTTCTTGGCTATGTTAAAGATAATACAACCGGATCCGTTCATAACGGTTGCAGATGGTTGTATTATCATTAATGGAAGCTTTTTTGCTTAACCCTGCCGGATCCAGCAAAAAGGCTAGTGTGAAAGTAGCCTCAATGTGAAGAGACTGTGCCCTTTTCTTTTGTACTTCTGAGAAGAAGTCAGGATACAGGATACACGGAAACTTTCCCACCTTTAATAATGGGAGCAACGGAGCTGGGCGCAGCCTGGGCGTAGTGCTCTTTGACTTGGGGGGGAAGTTCAGGCAGCTGAGGGTTAAGGTTAGGTCGTGGGGAGGGGTCTCGGTCAGCTATTTTCCCGGGCAGTATATGAAGGGAATGGGGGGCGGAGTTTATCAGACAGGAGCTTGTGAAGAAGCAGGAAGGTTTTTAAGGTTTGGAGGGATTTTTTGCTGGGAGTTATGGAGTCTTTGGACGTTTTATTGGATGCGGTGAAGGCAGCGGCGGAGAGACATGGGGCCGATTGGTTGCAGCAGAGTCTGCAAGCTGTATTGGGGGGTCCGGTTCCCACACCGGCCGCCCCTGCTGCTAGGCCTAGGGCTAGGAGGTCTGTGCCCCCAGAGAGGCTGAGCCCTGAGGCTACCCCACGGGTGCGGCGGCGCTTAAGGAGCCCCAGCAGGGACCCTTCGTTGCGGGCGGTGAGGGCTGTGAGCCCTGCGCCTCGCCGCCACAGCGGGAGGAATCCTGGTCGGCGCCGGGCACCAGCGGGAGAGGACCGGGCTGTGCCCGTCGCCTCGTCCTATTCACGGCGTGGGAGGAGCTATGCAGGTGCGGCGTCTCCCCTTGTGGCCTTGTCGGACTGGGAGCGAGCCAGGCGTCGGCCCTTACCTGAGGAGCTGGCGGCGAGTCGACCACGGCGGGGAGAGGAGCGTGCGGCCCCACAGCCTTCCGGTGGGGGCCTGGATCCTGGAGTGAGGTCAGCAGTGGTGCGTGTTGCGCCGCGGCCCTTGTCGCAGGGCCGGCGGCGTTCTTCAGTGAGACTGCAGAGGAGCGGGCAGAGCGCGGCAGCGACACCGGTGGCTGCCCCCGGTACTGCAGCTGGATTTGTTCAGGAGGCTGAGGTTGCTGTAGGAGCTGGACTAGGAGGTGCTGCAGTACTGGACGACTGCAGTGATGGAGGTATTTCGGATGCGGCTGCCGGTGAGCCTGGACGGAGGCGGTTTACGTCGGTTGCCGGGGGCGACGAGAGACGGCGGCCGCCTGTCGGCGGGCCTGGACAGCGGGCGGAAGTGGAGGACGGCGAGGTGAGCCAGGACGACTCTGGAGCTGACGACGGGCGGATGGACGAGGATGGAGCCGGTCCGGCGGCAGCGCAGCTGAGCGGACCATCGATGGCGGGAGTGTCCGGGCGGACCGTGGCTGCTGGGCAGATACCTCAGGGCCGGTCAGGTGAGGGGCCTTCGGGTCAGCAACGGGCTCCTGTTGAGCAATGGGGGGGGGGGGGGGTGTTTTGCAGGGCCAGGGGTTGGCGCAGGAATTGCTAGAGGGGATGGTGTCGCTTTTGTCTAGGTTGGGGTCGGGTGTGCGGGAGTCACCTGCGACGGTATGGGCTCCAGAGGTGTCCAGTGTTACGAGGTGTCAGTCTGGCAGGGTTGGCTCGAGTAGCGTTGGGGCGGATGTGGAGGCGCCGGGGACTGGGGATCTGTCGGTCGGTGTTGGGGAGAAAGGAAAAGTCGGGGACGAGGTGCGGTTGGCGGACGCAGCTAAGGGCGAGGTCTACGTCTGTTTTGAGGGGCCGCTGGGGGCTCATTTGAAGGTGAAGGTTAAAGAGAAGATCTGGAAGGGCGAGTATGTGGAGATATTCTCTTTGCTTCAGTTGGAAAAGTTTAGTTTGGATAGGGTTAGGCCTGATGAGTCCAAAAAGGAGGAGGAGGAGAAGCGGCGGTATCGGTTGATACCGCAGACGTATTTGAATTGGCTGCAGGCTTTTGCCATTCTGGCAAGTGTGGTGGGAGAAAAAGCGCCGGAGCACTGTTCCGCGCTTTTCTGTTACATGGATGCCATTGGTGAGGCCTATAGGACGTATGGGGGTGTGGCATGGTTGAGGTACGACGAGCAGTTTCGTCAGCGGAAGGTGGTCCGGGCGAGTATTCGCTGGGATCACAAAGATATCGGTCTTTGGATGCGGCTTATGGCGGCTCCGAAGGTGGGGCATCAGTCCTTTCGTGGGGCAGCCGGGGGTCCCTCGGCGTCCGAACCTGGTGTTGGGCAAAAGAAGGGTTGCTGTTGGCAGTTCAATGAGGGTTATTGCAGATACCTCGCCAACTGTCGGTTCAAGCACGAGTGTTCCGGATGCGGTGGGGCGCACAGTCTGTCACGGTGTTTCAAGCGGGCGCGAGGAAAAGGAGTTGATGGGGCGCAGAAGAGGGGTGACGCCGGTGAAGGTGGAAGAGATGTTGCCGTGGTTAAAGAGGTACCCAGATAGGGCTGCAGCGGCTTTGTTGTTTGTTGGTTTCAGGGATGGTTTTCGGATCCCGTGTTTTTCGGTCAGCCCGGTTGTGGCTCCCCATAACCTGACGTCGGCTTTGCGTAGGCCGGACGTGGTAGCGGAGAAGATTGGTAAGGAGATCGCGGCGGGGCGGGTCGCTGGCCCATTTACGGAATCCCCTTTGTCAGGTTTGTGGGTGTCACCGTTGGGTTTGGTCCCAAAAAAGGAGGCGGGCAAGTTTAGGCTCATACACCACTTGTCGTTTCCTGAGGGTAGTTCTGTTAATGATGGTATTGCTGAGGAGCTTTGTTCGGTTTCGTATACTTCATTTGATGAGGCGGTTCGGTGGGTGCGTCGTTTTGGAAAAGGGGCTTTGTTGGCGAAGACGGATATAGAGGCCGCTTTTCGTTTGTTACCCATTCATCCGGACAGTTTGCATTTGTTGGGGTTTAAGTGGGAAGGCAGTTTTTATGTTGATTGTTGTCTGCCGATGGGTTGTGCAATTTCATGTTCTTTGTTTGAGAAGTTTGTTTCCTTTTTGGAGTGGGTGGTGAAGCAGGAGGCTGGTTGGACTTCTGTTTTACATTATCTTGACGACTTTTTGTTTCTGGGACCTGCTGGGTCGCGAGTTTGTTCGGTGTTACTTCACACGATGAAGAGCATAGCTGGTCGTTTGGGTGTCCCGTTGGCACCGGAAAAGACGGAGGGCCCGGCGACGTCTGTTAAATTTTTGGGTATAGTGATAGATAGTGTGGCCATGGAGTGTCGGTTGCCGGAGGAGAAGGTGGCGGACTTGCGTGAGGATATTGCCTTTTTAAGGAGGGCGAAAAAGGTGCAGTTGCGGCATGTGCAGTCGGTTCTAGGGAAGTTGAATTTTGCATGCAGAATTCTACCAATGGGCCGGGTGTTCTACAGGCGCTTGGCCATGGCGACGGCTGGGGTCCGGAGGCCCTTCCATTTTTTGCGGTTATCATCTGAGGTTCGGGATGACCTGTTGGTGTGGGAGCGTTTTCTGGAGGAATTTAATGGGCGTTCGGTGTGGATGGAGGCGCCTGTGTCCAGTTTTGATTTGGAATTGTGTACGGATGCGTCGGGGTCTTGTGGTTATGGGACCCCGTGCCGGGGGCAGTGGAGCGCTGGTGCCTGGCCGGAGGTTTGGGTGGAGGCAGGTTTTTTGAGGAATCTGGTTTTGTTGGAATTGTTTCCGATCATTTTGTCTGTTGAGTTGTGGGGGGACGTGCTCAGGAATAAAAGAGTGAGATTTTGCTGTGACAACATGGGGGTGGTTCAGGCGATTAACAGTCAGTCTGCTAATTCGCCCCCGGTGGTGCGCTTGCTTCGCCATTTAGTGCTTAGTGGCTTGCGGTTGAATGCCTGTTTTGTGGCTGTGCATGTTCCGGGTGTTGATAACGACATTGCTGATTCACTTTCTCGCTTTCAGTGGGATCGTTTTCGCGGGCTGGTGCCGGATGCGGACGAGACGGGTCTATCATGTCCTCAGTGGCTCTGGAAAGTGGCCTTGGGGTCTCCTCTGAGTTGATTCGCCGGTCCGTGAGTAGGAGTACGTGGTTGGCGTATTCTTCGGTGTGGTCCCAGTGGGAGCAGTTGTTGGATCAGGTGGGGGGTTGTGAGGTAGTGTAGGATTTTCAGATGTTGTTGGTATATTTTATAGGTTTGTCTTATAGTTCGGGGGTGTCTGTTTCGGTGGTTTCCAAGCGAGTGGCGGCCGTCAATTTTTGGTTGCGGTTGCGGGGTCTCATGGATGTGTCTAACTGCTTTCTGGTTAGGCAAGCTTTGAAGGGTTATAGGCGTAGTGCCGCGCGGCCAGACACACGTAGGCCGGTTTCGTGGGCAGTGTTGCAGTCGTTGTGGGAGATGGTTGGTGTGGTGTGTTTGACGCCTTATGAGGTTTGTTTGTTTAGGGCTGCTTTTTCCTTGGCCTTTTTCGGGGCATTCAGGGTGTCGGAATTGGTGTCGGGAAATCGGTTGTGTGGGGGAGGTTTGTTGAGGCAGGATGTGTGTTTTTCTGGGGGAGGTTTGCGTTGCGTATTGCGTAGGTCTAAGACGGATCAGGAGGGCAAAGGGGTGGTTATTATATTGCGCCCTTTGGTTGGGTCGGTCATGTGCCCGGTCAGGTGTGTGGAGGAGTTGTTGGTGGTTAGGCCGGATGAGGTGGGTTCGTTGTTGATGCATGCAGATGGGTCGGCATTGTCAAGGTATCAGTTTGTTGCAGTTTTTCGGAAGTGTTTGTTCGCAGCGGGTTACCCGGCTCAGGATTTTGCGTCCCATTCTTTTAGGATTGGGGCGGCAATGGAGGCGGCCAGATGGGGCCTGGGGGAGGAGGCCATTAAACGTATTGGCTGGTGGGAATCTAGGTGTTATCAGTCGTATGTTCGTACTCACATGTTGTGAGTGCCAAGGGGATCAATGTTCGGTTGTCTATACAGTATTTGATTACGCTGACTGGTGAGTTAGGTTTTAATTTTTGTGTTTACAGGGTCGGCTTGTATGGCTTGGATCTTCGGACACTCCTACGTGTACTGGGGAGCATTGCGGGCGGACGTGCGGAGGAACGGACGGCAGTTGGGGTTCGACCCGGCGGGCATGCAAGTGCGCTGGATCGGCATACGGGGCCTGTTGTGGGGTAGGGTGCTCCCGGAATTTCATGCTTCAGTTTCGTTGGATAGGTCACCTGATATTGTTGTGTTGCACGTTGGGGGGAATGACCTGGGTGTTCGCAGTACTAGGGAGGTGATTCGTGATATGAAGCTGGATCTTTTGCGTTTGTGGTCGGATGTTCCGGGTGTGTTGGTGGTTTGGTCCGAGGTTGTGGCTCGGAGAGCCTGGCGTTTTGCGAGGTCGGTTGACCGGCTTAATAAGGCCCGGGCTAAACTTAATAGGGAGGTTGGACGTTTTGTGAGGCGCCATGGTGGAATTGTGGTGCGGCACCGGGACCTGGAGGCGGCATCGCCTCAGTTCCTTAGGTCTGATGGTGTTCACCTGAATGAGGTGGGTATTGACATGTGGGCCTTAGGGATTAAGGAGGGTCTGGAGACGGCTTTTCGGGTGTGGCAGGACTCCCATAGGTGAGGGTTCTCCTATGGTCGTTCGTGGCGTGGTAATGGAGGGTCCTGGAAGGCAATGATAGGTCTAAGAGGTGCATGCCAAGGTGGAGTGTGCATCTCAGGAGGTTCGGTAAGCTTGTGCATGGGGCTCCTGTGGGCAGATGGGCCTACAGGGGAGACTAATTACAGTTGGAGTATTCGGTGCTCTCGGGTCGGTGACCGCGGCCGAGGGTAAGGCGATATTACAAGTGGAGGTGAATGGTGGAGAACACAGCTTACCTGTTGCCTTCTAGGATCCTATTCAATGGTTCAGATGTTATGATAATTGTTATGGTAATTGATATGTTATGCGTGTTATTACGTATTTTCTGTGAAGTGATAATTAATGTTGTTGAATAAATTGGCCGAGAAGGCTCTTTTCCCAAGAAGATGTTTCTGTGTGTTAATTGGGGAACAGGAAGGGGCGGTAAGGTAGATGGGTGGTTTATTGCCTGGGTATCTTCCATCCTTTAAGTCATTAAATCCTGATAATCTTTTGCCTTCTAAAGTATTTTGTCTATAGAATGCAAAAGCTTTATTAGCACAGAGCACAGTGGGGCATCAGGAAGCAAAGGATGAGTGGGGACTCTGTGAACCGCTCAATAGAAAAGTCCTTTCCAAAGCTGTTTAGTAACAAGATTTAAAATACTCAAGAGGTTTGCTGCCTTCCACTTTTTCTCAGACTCCTACAAGTCTAATATTATTTTGGTGGATCTTGTTTTCAATATCATCTGTCTGGTTAATCAGCAAGTGGACATTTTTCACAACCTTTTTCAATGTACAGTTGCAAGAAAAAGTATGTGAACCCTTTGGAATGATATGGATTTCTGCACAAATTGGTCATAAAATGTGATCTGATCTTCATCTAAGTCACAACAATAGACAATCACAGTCTGCTTAAACTAATAACACACAAAGAAATAAATGTTACCATGTTTTTATTGAACACACCATGTAAACATCCACTGTGCAGGTGGAAAAAGTATGTGAACCCCTAGACTAATGACATCTCCAAGAGCTAATTGGAGTGAGGTGTCAGCCAACTGGAGTCCAATCAATGAGATGAGATTGGAGGTGTTGTTTACAGCTGGCCTGCCCTATAAAAAACACACACCAGTTCTGGGTTTGTTTTTCACAAGAAGCATTGCCTGATGGGAATGATGCCTCGCACAAAAGATCTCTCAGAAGACCAACAATTAAGAATTGTTAATTTGCATAAAGCTGGAAAGGGTTATAAAAGTATCTCCAAAAGCCTTGCTGTTCATCAGTCCACGGTAAGACAAATTGTCTATAAATGGAGAAAGTTCAGCACTGCTGCTACTCTCCCTAGGAGTGGCCGTCCTGTAAAGATGACTGCAAGAGCACAGCGCAGACTGCTCAATGAGGTGAAGAAGAATCCTAGAGTGTCAGCTAAAGACTTACAAAAGTCTCTGGCATATGCTAACATCCCTGTTAGCGAATCTACGATACGTAAAACAATAAACAAGAATGGATTTCATGGGAGGATACCACAGAGGAAGCCACTGCTGTCTAAAAAAGAAATTGCTGCACGTTTACAATTTGCACAAGAGCACCTGGATGTTCCACAGCAGTACTGGCAAAATATTTTGTGGACAGATGAAACCAAAGTTGAGTTGTTTGGAAGGAACACGCAACACTATGTGTGGAGAAAAAGAGGCACAGCACACCAACATCAAAACCTCATCCCAACTGTGAAGTATGGTGATGGGGCTGCTTTGCTGCGTCAGGGCCTGGACGGATTGCTATCATCGAAGGAAAAATTAATTCCCAAATTTATCAAAACATTTTGCAGTAGAACTTAAGGCCATCTGTCCACCAGCTGAAGTTCAACAGAAGATGGCTGTTGCAACAGGACAACGACCCAAAGCATAGAAGTAAATCAACAACAGAATGGCTTAAACAGAAGAAAATACGCCTTCTGGAGTGGCCCAGTCAGAGTCCTGACCTCAACCCGATTGAGATGCTGTGGCATGACCTCAAGAAAGCGATTCACACCAGACATCCCAAGAATATTGCTGTTCTGTAAAGAGGAATGGTCAAGAATTACTCCTGACCGTTGTGCATGTCTGATCAGCAACTACAGGAAACGTTTGGTTGAAGTTATTGCTGCCAAAGAAGGTTCAACCAGTTATTAAGTCCAAGGGTTCACATACTTTTTTCACCTGCTCTGTAAATGTTTACATGGTATGTTCAATAAAAACATGGTAACATTTAATTCTTTGTGTGTTATTAGTTTAAGCAGACTGTGATTGTCTATTGTTGTGACTTAGATGAAGATCAGATCACATTTTATGACCAATTTGTGTAGAAATCCATATAATTCCACAGGGTTCACATACTTTTTCTTGCAACTGTACATTGTAAGCCCTCGCGGTCAGGGTCCTTTCTCCTTCTGTACCAGTTTGTTACTTGTTTTGTTCATGCAATTGTCTGTATTATGTATGTGTACCCCTTTTCATATGTACAGCACCATGGAATGAATGCCACAATAATAATAAATAATATTAATATCTGTTTACATGGGTGACATATTATCCTAAAGGGCACTCACTAGTGATGATTGAACACCAAAGTATTTGGGTGTTCGGGTGTTTGGCCCGAACACATTGCTATATTCGTTTGCTCGGCCGAGCACCTAAGTATAATAGAAGTCAATAAGAGACAACCAGGCACCCCCTGCTCTGAAGTGGGGAGGGTGCCTGGTCCATTGGAAAAGGTCAGAAAGTGACAGAAACACCACCGAAATGGATCCGAACAGCATGGGGACGATGTCTGGATGCATCTTGGACTCCCAGGTCGCTGCTGGGAACCATGTTGTCCGAGTTGTACGCCACTTTTACAGACTGACAAAAATACGCACAAAACCCCCCCCAAAAAAAATCTATTTTACAGGAAAAATTGTTAGGAAACATTCTTTCCTGTATATTCAATTGTGTATATAAATGCCAGTGCTGCAAAAAATTACAAGCAAGAGGCACTCCGAAACAGCCTGTATATCACATAAAGGAGGGCCTCACTCACATTGTGGTACAATTGTTCAGGTTGTGGGACTCCTACACTCATAAAGCCTATGCACTAAGTAAAAGGCCTGCCAAAAATTACAAGGAACCGGCACTCCAAAACACCCTTTGTTACACATAAAGGAGGGCATCATACATACCCTTGAAAAATTATGATTGATGACCTGCTGGTGATCCTCAAAAACATTTGGAGCAAGGGCCTGCTGATCTAACCATCTGAAACCTTAGTGGTGAGGGCCTGCTGCCGCATTGGTGACTCTAGATAACCTTTGGGCGATTGCACATCCCCATGGGTAATGGGGAATCAGGGTTCGATGCCGGAGATGGAGCTTGAGAAAGGGATACCACATCCAAGGGAGGTCAATGGCTGAAATATGATTGGCTGTTGTTGCCTTGCCCCTTTTTTTTCCTAATTGTGAACCACCCAGAGAGGGTGGGTCAAGTTATTAAAGCTCAAGCATCCAAGGAAGGCAACAGGCGCGCAGCAATTACCAACTCCCAACTCAGGGAGGTAGTGACGATAAATAACAATACAGCACTCCTAAGTGGCCTTGTTATTGGAATGAGTACACTTTCCGTTAACAAGGATCTATTGGAGGGCAAGTCTGGTGCCAGCAGCCAACTTGCTCCCGGCCTCCACAACGTTGTGTTGACCAGACTCTTGGCTACTGAGACTGGACTTGTAGGTGAGGGCCTGCTGCCGCTTTGTTGACTCTAGATAACTTCTAGGCGATCGCACGTCCTCTCCACCAGAGGAATGAGAGACGAGAAGTTATCTTTGTAGCAGGGGTCAAGAAGGGTGAAAAACCAGTAATCCGTGTTGTCTAAAATGCGTATAATGCGCAGATTGTGGGAAAGGCAGCCTAACATGAAGTCAGCCATGTGTGCCAGATTACCAACAGGCAAGACTTCGCTGTCGTCATCAGAAGGTGAGCTGACCCTGTAAAAGATTGTAGGTGAGGGCCTGCAGGTGAGCTGACCCTGTAAAACATTATATGCGAGGGCCTGCAGTTGAGATGATCCTGTAAAAGATTTTAGGTGAGGGCCTGCAGGTGACCTGACCCTGTAAAACATTATATGCGAGGGCCTGCAGTTGAGCTGACACTGTAAAACATTATATGCGAGGGCCTGCAGTTAAGCTGACCCTATAAAAAAAATTTGAGTTGAGAGCCTGCAGTTGAGCTGACCCAATTAAAAAAATTAGAGTGGAGGGAATATATAATCTGGATGAGGAGGAGGAGGAGGAGGAGGAGAAAACAAGATTCAACCATATACTCTTTTTTGTGGTAGAAAAGGTGCATGGGAATACACTACAGTAGTACAAACCGGATTCCAAAAAAGTTGGGACACTAAACAAATTGTGAATAAAAACTGAATGCAATGATGTGGAGATGGCAAATGTCAATATTTTATTTGTAATAGAACGTAGATGACAGATCAAACGTTTAATCCGAGTAAATGTATCATTTTAAAGGAAAAATACGTTGATTCCAATTTTCACGGTGTCAACAAATCCCAAAAAAGTTGGGACAAGTAGCAATAAGAGGCTGGAAAAAGTAAATTTGAGCATAACGAAGAGCTGGAAGACCAATTAACACTAATTAGGTCAATTGGCAACATGATTGGGTATAAAAAGAGCTTCTCAGAGTGGCAGTGTCTCTCAGAAGCCAAAATGGGTAGAGGATCACCAATTCCCACATTGTTGCGCAGAAAGATAGTGGAGCAATATCAGAAAGGTGTTAACCAGCGAAAAATTGCAAAGACTTTGCATCTATCATCATCAACTGTGCATAACATCATCCGAAGATTCAGAGAATCTGGAACAATCTCTGTGCGTAAGGGTCAAGGCCGTAAAACCATACTGGATGCCCGTGATCTCCGGGCCCTTAAACGACACTGCACCACAAACAGGAATGCTACTGTAAAGGAAATCACAGAATGGGCTCAGGAATACTTCCAGAAACCATTGTCAGTGAACACAATCCACCATGCCATCCGCCGTTGCCAGCTGAAATTCTACAGTGCAAAGAAGAAGCCATTTCTAAGCAAGATCCACAAGCTCAGGCCTTTTTACTGGGCCAGGGATCATTTAAAATGGAGTGTGGCAAAATGGAAGACTGTTCTGTGGTCAGACGAGTCACGATTCAAAGTTCTTTTTGGAAATCTGGGATGCCATGTCATCCGGACCAAAGAGGACAAGGACAGCCCAAGTTGTTATCAACGCTCAGTTCAGAAGCCTGCATCTCTGATGGTATGGGGTTGCATGAGTGCGTGTGGCATGGGCAGCTTGCATGTCTGGAAAGGCACCATCAATGCAGAAAAATATATTCAGGTTCTAGAACAGCATATGCTCCCATCCAGACGTCATCTCTTTCAGGGAAGACCCTGCATTTTTCAACAAGATAATGCCAGACCACATTCTGCATCAATCACAACATCATGGCTGCGTAGGAGAAGGATCCGGGTACTGAAATGGCCAGTCTGCAGTCCAGATCTTTCACCTATAGAAAACATTTGGCGCATCATAAAGTGGAAGGTGCAACAAAGAAGGCCCAAGACGATTGAACAGTTAGAGGCCTCTATTAGACAAGAATAGGAGAGCATTCCTATTTCTAAACTTGAGAAACTGGTCTCCTCGGTCCCCAGACGTCTGTTGAGTGTTGTAAGAAGAAGGGGAGATGCCACACAGTGGTGAAAATGGCCTTGTCCCAACTTTTTTGGGATTTGTTGACACCATGAAATTCTGATTCAAGATATTTTTCCCTTAAAATGGTACATTTTCTCAGTTTAAACTTTTGTTCCGTGAATTATGTTCTATTCTGAATAAAATATTAGAAGTTGGCACCTCCACATCATTGCATTCAGTTTTTATTCACGATTTGTATAGTGTCCCAACTTTTTTGGAATCCGGTTTGTAGATTGATTACATTATAAATGATAGATTGAAATTGCCTTTATGTTCATCATCAGCTCAGCTCTCCTCTAGTAAAATTGAGAATTCAGGGGCAATCCAGGCCTTGTTCATTTTTATCTAATTCAACCTGTCAGCATTGCCAGTGGACAAGCGGATACACTTATCTGTTCTAATGCCACCAGCAGCACTAAATACAAGCTCAGACAAAACGCTGGCGGCAGGGCAGGCCAGCACCTTCAAAGTGTAAAGCGCAATTTCGTGCCATGTGTCCAGCTTGGACACCCAAAGTGTCCTATGCCTTGGAGAGTGTTTCCCTGCCTTTGTTGGAACTGCTGAGTGTTCCCCTTGTCTCCCTTCCTCGGTTGCCTAAGGAAGTACAGACTCTGCCGGCCGCGTTGTCAGATGGAAAATTTTGGAGCAAACTCTCAACAAGTACATTCTGGTATTGAACTGTTTTACTTATCCTCTCCACCACAGGAATTAGAGATGAGAAGTTCTCTTTGTAGCGGGGGTCGAGAAGGGTGGACACCCAGTAATCCGTGTTATCTAAAATGCGTATAACGTAAGGGTCGCGCAAAGGCAGCCGAACATGAAGTCAGCAATGTGTGCCAGAGTACCAACAGGCAAGACGTCGATGTCGACATCAGGATGACTCTCCATCTCCTCATCCTCCTCCTCCTCTTATGCCCATCCACGCTGAACAGATGGAATTAAAGTTCTACCCTCTGTAGCAGAGGCAACTGTCTCCAGCTCCTCCTCCTCTTCATGGTTCAATTCGCACTGAGAAGATGAACTGTGGGTGGTCTGGCTATCGCCCTGTGTAATGTCCTCCCCCATTTCCTCGTCTGCCATATTCAGAGTGTCATCCTTAATTGTGAGCAGCGATCGTTTGAGTAGACACAGCAGTGGGATGGTTACGCTGATAATAGCGTTATCGCCACTAACCATCTGTGTGGATTCATCAAAGTTTTTTTAAACCTCACAGAGGTCTGACATCAATGCCCACTCCTCGCTTGTGAGTAGTGGCAGTTGACTTGAAAGGCGACGACCATGTTGCAGCTGGTATTTCACAAATGCCCTCTGCTGCTCACAAAGCCTGGCCAACATGTGGAATGTAGAGTTCCAGAGCGTGCTCACGTCGCACAACAGTCGGTGAGCTGGAAGCCGCAAGCGCTGCTGCAGCATTGACAGACAGGCTGAAGCTGTGGACGACTTGCGGAAATGGGCGGCATGCCTTCACTAGTAGCTCTGGCAAATTGGGGTAGGTTTTGATAAACCGCTGAACCACTAAGTTTAAGACGTGGGCTAGGCATGGAATGTGTGTCAGGTTGCCGAGCTCCAAAGCCGCCACCAAGTTACGGCCATTGTCAGACACAACCATGCCTGGTTGTAGGTTGAGTGACAAGAGCCACAACTTAGTCTGGTCCCTTATACCCTGCCACAGCTCTGCGGCGGTGTGCTGTTTGTCCCCTAAGCAGATCAACTTCAGCACGGCCTGTTGACGCTTACCCACAGCAGTGCTACACTGCTTCCAGCTAGCGACTGATGGCTGACTGCTGCTGGAGGTGGAAGTGGAGGAGGAGGCGGCAGAGGAGGAGGAGAAGTGGGGGTTGGAGCCAGTAGCATAGCTGCTGGTGGAGACCCTGATGGACGTAGGGCCCGCAATCCTGGGCGTGGGTAGCAGCTGTGCCATCCCAGGGTACGACTTACTCCCGGCCTCCACAACATTCACCCAGTGTGCAATCAAGGAAATGTAGCGTCCCTGGCCAAAAGCACTTGTGCATGTGTCCATGGTTAAGTGGACCTTACCAGTAACTGCATTGGTCAGGGCACGGGTGATGTTCTAGGACACATGCTGGTGTAAGGCAGGCACGGCACACCGTGAAAAATAGTGGCGGCTGGGGACTGCGTACCGAGGGACAGCCACCGACATCAGGCTGCGGAAGGCCTCAGTGTCCACAAGCCTAAATGGCAACCTTTCAAGGGCCAGTAATTTAGAAAGTTGCGCATTTAGTGCTATGGCCTGTGGGTGGGTAGATGAGTATTTGCGCTTGCATTCAAATGACTGTGTTATGGACATTTGGACGCTGCGCTGGGACAGGGAAATGGATGTTGTTGCTGATGGTTCATGAGAAGGTCCAGATGCAGGGCGAGGGGCATCTGGGCCTGCACCTTCGACAGGGGATTGGCCAGCAGTACGTAACACAGGGGAAGAGGAGGCATTTGTGTTATTAGGGTGCTTGGATGCCATGTGGCGGATCATGCTGGCGGTGGTGAGGTTGCTAGTGTTCACGCCTCGGCTCATTTTGGTACGGCACAGGTTGCAAACTACCACTATTTTGTCGTCTGCACTTTCATAAAAAAATCCCCATACTGCGGAACACCTACCCTTTGGCAAGGTAGATTTACGCATAGGGGTGCTCGGTGTAATGGTTGTGGGCCGTGCTGGGCGCGAGGGCCAAATATAATAGTGGAGCTGGAAAGAGCTCCTCGGAATATCTGAGCGTGGGATCTCTCGTTTGGCAAGCCTCTCCATGGAGGGAGGAAGGATGATCAGAGTGAAGATTCGGTTGACCAGACTCTTGGCTACAGAGACTGGACTTGGTGGAAGAGAGGGTGGTGCTTAACCAACTGGAAGCATTATCTTCAGCAATCCAACCGACCAACTGTTCGCACTGGTCCGACTTGGACAATGTTGTCCTGCGCTGCCCAGCTAAGTTGGACATGAAGCTGGGTACGGTGGATGTATTTTTTTTCTGGTGCACTGGCAGCAGGCACAGTTTCATTGTGCCCAGGGCCGCGGCCTCTGCGTGCACTATCAGCATCACGTCCACTTTCACGTCCCTTAGTTCTCGCCTTCTTCATAGTAATGGTTTTGTCACTAGATGTGGCACAGATTGTTTTACAGTCCGCTAAAGACAGTTTTCGGATGCAGGACAGTATATGTCACAGAAACCCACAGAATATGGACACTATATTAGGCCCAGATTATTGGAATTTGCAATACAGACACAGTTTTCGGATGCAGGACAGTATATGTCACAAAAACCAACAGAATATGGACACTATATTAGGCCCAGATTAGTTAAATTTGCCCTAAAGAAACAGTTTTCGGAGGGCGTACTGTATATGTCACAGAAAACACACTATGGACACTAGATTAGGCCCAGATTATTAAAATTTACGCTAAAGAAACAGTTTTTGGATGGCGTACTGTATATGTCACAGAAAGCCACAAGCTATGGACACTATATTAAGCCCAGATTAGTTAAATTTGCCCTAAAGAAACAGTTTTCAGATGGCGTACTGTATATGTCACAGAAAACAACACACTATGGACACTAGATTAGGCCCAGATTATTTAAATTTACGCTAAATGAAACAGTTTTTGGATGGAGTACTGTATATGTCACGGATGTGTATTAAACGCACACTATAGACATTAAATGTGGCGCTGATTATTTGAATTTACGCATTATTTGAATTTCCTCAGCACGGATGTCCCTGAGACTGATCAATTTAGCGCAGGTAAAAATATATTGCTTCTCTAAAACACACACACACACACACACTAGTCCTTAAAAGGACTTTTGGGTCTTTGAAAAGCTTTCTTCGAATAATAACTGTGAATTTAGCTCTTAGACTGCCTTTCCCTTCCTACACTCTGCTCTCCCTGACTATGACTGATCTGAGCGCCCGATGACGTGTTCCGGCCAGCCAATCACTGTAATGCCAGCAGCCAACATGGCTACTGGCATTACAGTGATGGCAGTACTTACCTGCATGTTTATTGGCTGCTTAGCAGCCGCAAAACGTGCGGGAAGGAGACTTGAGCATGGCGCTCGAGCACATGTGGTACTCGACCAAGTACTGCCATGTGCCGAGCATAGTCATGCTCGAGCCGAACAGGTATTCGCCCGAGCATGCTCGCTTATCACTAGCACTCACCCGTCCTTCAACATCTTTGACTCTCTTGGTTGTCTATTGCAAATCATGAGAATTTAAGACTACCTACAGTATGTGCACATTCAGTTGCTCTAAATTAGCTTTTGTCATGCCTTGCCCTGGGAATGTGCGGAGGTCTATCAGACTGGCTGCACATGTCTGACTTCTCTGTTTGTTTTGTTTTGGGTTTGAGCTGGATCCACCTTCCCTCAGGTGTACTGGGTTTGATTGTTAGTGAGGCTATTTATCCCTCCTTCCCCCAGTGGCCTGTGCGGGTTATAGTTCTTTCCTGTGAGGCTACTTTCACATCTGCGTTAGGTGCGGATCCGCACCTATAGTGCAAACGCTTGTACCCGTTTAGAACGGATCCGTTTGCATTACCATGAACAAAAAATTAAATTAAATATATATATATATTTTTAATTTTTTTGTTCATGATAATGCAAACGGATCCGTTTTTTACACTGAAAGTCAATGGGAGGTGGATCCGTTTTCAATTGCACCATATTGTGTCAGGGGAAAACGGATCCGTCCCCATTGACTTACATTGTAAGTCAGGACGGATCCGTTTGGCTCCGCATCGTCAGGCGGACTTCAAAACGCTGCAAGCAGCGTTTTGGTGTCCGCCTCCAGAGCAGAATGTAGGCTGAACTGAGGCAAACTGATGCATTCTGAACGGATCCTTATCTATTCAGAATGCATTGGGGCTAAACTGATCCGTTTTGGGCTGCTTGTGAGAGCCCTGAAACGGATCTCACAAGCGGACCCAGAAACGCCAGTGTGAAAATACTTGCTTCCTCCGGGTTTGAAGAAGCGGGTTGCCTCTTCCCTTTTCCCTACAGCTTAGGGTTTGCCCAGGGTGTATAGGTTTAGGCACCAGGGCATGTGCATATCCACCATTAGGCTATGCACATGGGCACAGCAGTTTAGGGAAAACTTTTAGGGATCGCTAGGAGGTGACCCTTTTCTCCCTAGCTTTTAGGCCTAGTCATTTGTTGTTTGTTTTCCTGTGTTTGGTTATTTCCCCGCTTACCTACCTATCGTGACAGCTTTACATTGAGAGACTGCAACAAATATGTCCTTTAAAGGGAATCTGTAAGCAGATTTCTGCTACCCTCACTTTTAAATGTTAAAACTGACCTGTCACCACTCCTGACATGCCTGTTGTAATATATTCATGTATTCCCCATGTAATAACAATTCTGAAGAATCTATTCTTATATCTGTATGTTGTGCCATTCCTTTATTATTTCTGCTAGAAGTTATGAATGAATTGCTAGCAGTCTGCAGTAAGGGTAGAGAGGGGTGGTAACCAGTTGGGGTGTGTACCTGCACAGTCTGAAAATATCAGCACTCATTGGATACAGTGACTCTGCAGGTACACACCCCAACTGGTTACCACCCCTCTGTACTATTACTGCAGACTGCTAGCAATTCATTCGTAACTTCTAGTAGAAATAATAAAGGAAAGGTACAACATACAGACATAAGAATAGATGCTCCAGAATTGCTATTACATGGGGAATGCATGAAGCTATTAAAACAGGCATGTCAGGAGTGGTCACAGGTCCTCTTTAATGTTGTTTCTGGTTCAGCAGAAATAGCAGGTATCATCATCTTCCCTGTAGCCGGCAGCAATATCCTCCTGGGCTTCAGGGTTCTATGAGGAGGTCAGAGGTGCCTTTGTAGTAGGCTGAAAGCCATGTCGACATAACCACGGCCATGTCAACATATCCACAGCCTTCTCCTTCAGTGGCATCTCACTCTCCAGCTCCATATTGGAAGTGCTGCCCTATTTCACACGTGCTGGCCTTTTTCCTGCTTGTGGCATGTCCTGTCTGCCTCAAAAGTCCCAGAGATCGATCCACAGAAACAGTGGGTACTTCGGAGGTGCAGAGAAACCTGTTTGATAAGGTACAGATTCTGTTACTAGAAAATGTACAGGATAAAGAGCGGGAGCTCCATATGGTGCGCATCTGCTCACATTCCCGTCAGGCCATGACCCTCAACTTTACTCACCATTGAATTGTCTTGTTGCTCCTGCACCGCTGCTCTGATTCCTGCTGGTCCCACAGTGGTCATCTTCATGCCCACTTGACCGTTGATGTTGAGTGATTATAAACCTACAACAACCACCAATGTTCCCTAACCGCTTGCCGCCACTGTAACGCCGATTATTATTATTATTAGAAATGAGCAAATTTCTCAAAAATTCGATTCGGCCGCTTCGATTCGGTCCAAAAATTTGATTAGGTCCAAATTTATTTGCGGTGAATCGCGTTAATAAACAGCTATTTCCTGGCTGCAGTGAGCCTGTATAGCGGTGTAGAACACTGTGCCTTGCAGTAATATGCATAGGGAATCTGCTGTGGTAGTGAAACAATACTGTGAGTCAGTATGACATGCACATGACAGGCGTCGCTCTTAGAATCACTGCACACTTCACTTATTTGAGCAGTTACAGGGCTAAAACTGACCAAATAACTGAAGTGTGAACTCAGCCTTACAGGTCGATGTTAGTAGGCATGAAGAACCATGAAGAGGCCCAAGATCCTACTGTAGCGTGAAAGAGCGCACTCCTTTTACACCATCGTCAGCTGATTCCACATATTTTTCTACAGAACCTGTTCTATTAAACGCTTATACAAGTAGAGTCCCCCTGACAGAGTGGAGAGGGTGTCAGCAGTAAGTTTGTGTTGACGTCACTGATTATTTTGCCCTTCCTCTCATTCGTCAGAACAATAACCCCCCAAAAAACAGATCCTGTCTGTTGAGCATTTGCCTTCCCTCGGTCAGCATTTGGACAGTAATCCATCAGTATTGCTAAAGCCAAATAAAAACAGGAGTGGATCCAAAACAGAGATGACACGTGAATGGAATATTTGCATGCCTTCTGTGTTTTGTACCAACTCCTGCTTTTGGCTACCAAATCATAAGCCAATTCTGTTGGGGCCATACAGGCCTTACAGCTGCTACACAAACAGGATCCGTTGTGCGTCTCATTTTTCCATCCTTCTGACAGATCAGAAGAAGGATACAATAAATAATAAAAAATCAACCAGGTAAAAAAAGGCAAAATAGTGGCCCAGTCATAGAGTGGGGAGGGTGGTAGAACAGCTTGAGAATTCCACAGAGTGGCCCAATGACATAGTGTTGAGATAGCAGCAGCATGAGGAGACCACAGAGTGGCCCAGTGACATAGTGGGAATGTTCTGTTCTACATATTTGTGCAGGACTGGTACTGCCTTTTTGGCAAAGAAATGACAGCTTGGGACTCTCCATCTTGACTCGGTACAAGCCATCAGTTCTCTGAAAGGTGCAGAGTAGAGATGAGCGAATCGAAGCTGACGAAGTGGAATTCGATCCGAATTTCCAGAAAACTAATTTCCTCACGCTTTGTGGTAACGAATCGCAATTTTTCCTAAAATAGGTGCTACACGTGTGAGGACATGGGGCAAGGAACTCTGGGAAGGCGGGATGACCCATAATGCCATGCATGCAGCCAATCAGCAGCCAGTCAGCCCTGTGATGTCACAGCCCTATAAATATGGCAGCCATCTTGGAGTCAGACATTTTTCAGCGTTTTGAGTGCAGGGACAGATGTAAGAAGGCGCTAGGGACAGCAATAGGAAAAACCTCATTGTTAAAAAAACAACAACCTGAAAAAACGATTTAAAAGTGCAGGGAAAGGATAGGGCGGAATCATTTCACAGCATCTTAGTGCAGGGAGAAACTTCAGAAGGCGCTAGGGACAGTGATAGGAAAAACCTCATTGTGAAAAAAATAAGCGATTTACAAGTGCAGGGAAAGATTATTTGGGGATCCAAATAGCCATTATACAGCTCTGTCATTCCAGCAATTTGTTCTTGGGGTGCAAGTGCTATGTTGAAAAGCCTTTAGTGGCTTATATCTGTGGAAAAAGAAAAATATATACGCAGTTCACTTCTGCAGTTATGTGGTGAAAGCGTTTAGTGGCTTATTTCAGTACAAAAAGAAAAACATGCACGCAGTTTACTTCTGCAGTTATATGTGGTGAAAGCGTTTAATGGCGTATTTTAGTACGAAAAGAAAAATATATATGCAGTTCACTTCTGCAGCTATATGTAGTGAAAGCGTTTAATGGCGTATTTCAGTACAAAAAGAAAAATATATTCTCAGTTCACTTCTGCAGTTATATGTGGTGAAAGTGTTTAGTGGCCTATTTCAGTACTAAAAGAAAAATATATACGCAGTTCACTGTTGGAGTTACAGTCAGGTCCATAAATATTGGGACATCGACAAAATTCAATTTTTTTTGGCTCTATACACCACCACAATAGATTTGAAATGAAATGAACAAGATGTGCTTTAACTGCAGACTGTCAGCTTTAATTTGAGGGTATTTACATCCAAATCAGGTGAACGGTGTAGGAATTACAACACTTTTAATATGTGCCTCCCACTTGTTAAGGAACCAAAAGTAATGGGACAGAATAATAATCATAAATCAAACTTTCACTTTTTAATACTTGGTTGAAAATCCTTTGCAGTCAATTACAGCCTGGTCATGTCTGGAACACATAGACATCACCAGATGCTGGGTTTCATCCTTGGTGATGCTTTGCCAGGCCTCTACTGCAACTGTCTTCAGTTCCTGCTTGTTCTTGGGGCATTTTCCCTTCTGTTTTGTCTTCAGCAAGTGAAATGCATGCTCAATCAGATTCAGGTCAGGTGATTGACTTGGCCATTGCATAACATTCCACTTCTTTCCCTTAAAAAACTGTTTGGTTGCTTTTGCAGTATGCTTTGGGTCATTGTCCATCTGCGCTGTGAAGCGCCGTCCAATGAGTTCTGAAGCATTTGGCTTAATATGAGCAGATAATATTGCCCGAAACTTTTCAGAATTCATCCTGCTGCTTTTGTCAGCAGTCACATCATCAATAAATACAAGAGAACCAGTTCCATTGGCAGCCATACATGCCTACGCCATGACACTACCACCACCATGCTTCACTGATGAGGTGGTATGCTTATGATCATGAGCAGTTGCTTTCCTTCTCCATACTCTTCTCTTCCCATCACTCTGGTACAATTTGATCTTGGTCTCATCTGTCCATAGGATATTGTTCCAGAACTTTGAAGGCTTTTTTAGATTTCATTTGGCAAACTCTAATTTGGCCTTCCTGTTTTTGAGGCTCACCAATGGTTTACATCTTGTGGTGAACCCTCTGTATTTACTCTGGTGAAGTCTTCTCTTGATTGTTGACTTTGACACACATATACCTACCTCCTGGAGAGTGTTCTTGATCTGGCCAACTGTTGTGAAGGGTGTTTTCTTCACCAGGGAAAGAATTGTTTGGTCATCCACCACAGTTGTTTTCCATGGTCTTCCGGGTCTTTTGGTGTTGCTGAGCTCACCGATGCGTTCCTTCTTTTTAAGGATGTTCCAAACAGTTGTTTTGGCCACGCCTAATGTTTTTGCTATCTCTGATAGGTTTGTTTTGTTTTTTTCAGCCTAATGATGGCTTGCTTCACTGATAGTGACAGCTCTTTGGATCTCATCTTGAGAGTTAACAGCAACAGATTCCAAATGCAAATAGAACACTTGAAAAGAACTCTGGACCTTTTATCTGCTCATTGTAATTGGGATAATGAGGGAATAACACACCCCTGGCCATGGAACAGCTGAGAAGCTAATTGACCCATTACTTTTGGTCCCTTAACAAGTGGGAGACACATATGCAAACTGTTGTAATTCCTACACCGTTCACCTGATTTGGATGTAAATACCCTCAGTTTAAAGCTGACAGTCTGCAATTAAAGCACATCTTGTTCGTTTCATTTCAAATCCGTTGTGGTGGTGTATAGAGCCAAAAATATTAGAATTGTGTCGATGTACCAATATTTATGGACCTGACTGTATTTGCGGTAAAAGCGTTTAGTGGCCTATTTCAGTACAAAAAGAAAAATATATTCTCAGTTCACTTCTGCAGCTATATGTGGTGAAAGCGTTTAGTGGCGTATTTCAGTAGAAAAATAAAAATATATATGCAGTTCACAACAATTTATATTTATTTAGTTCAGCTAACAGTATGTCTGACAGAGAAGTGCAAGGCCCTGCACAGGGGAGTGGCAGAGGCCTAAATGTTTCTGGCACAGGTCGCTGCAGAGTAAGGGGGCGTGACACAGGGGTCACTTTGAGATGCCTGAGCTCACAGTGTCAGCTAGCGGTCGTGTCTTGACCAGCAATCCAGCGGTTCTTGATTGGTTAACTCGATCTTTGACTTTGTTGCAAGTGACAGCAGCGCCAGCAGCCTGAGTCTAAAGTCGCTGATGAGCAACTTTCTTCACCTGCATAGTGAAGAAACTACTCACCAGCAGGTAGACATAGAGCAGAACCTGAACCAGAAGGCTGTATCATACTTGGAGTGCACCCTGCCAGTCGTCATTGAAGATCCGCTGGACTACTGGGCAGCCAAACTGGATTTGTGGCTGCAACTGGCCGAGTTTGCCCTGGAAAAGCTGTCCTGCCCGGCCAGCAGTGTGGCATCAGAGTGGGTGTTTAGTGCGGCGGGGGCGATAGTTACCCAAGAAGAACTCACCTGTCAACCCAAAATGTGGAGAGACTGACCTTTGTCAAGATGAATCAGGCGTGGATCAGCCAGGATTTCCACCCACCAATGCCTGATGGTTTTAGGTCAGACAGTCTGGTTTTTAGACTCCTGGTCCTCCGTTTGACGCAAGGCCAGGGAGGACGGCCAGAAGTCCTCATTTTTGGTTGTTATGGTCTGCAGGGCCCGGCAGCACGTTTCACACACTGCACACATATGTGACGAAGTCATTATCAGCGCGCGCTGCAGATGCACTGGTGGGAACTGTATAGAAGTCGGGAACAGAGGAGCGTGTGTGTGCTGCGGACTGCGGGTGTGGCGCCGCACGTCCATAAGAGTGGCGCACCAATACAGGTGAATACACTATGTGAACTAATTCACACCAGCCCGCATCTATCTGTGGTATTGCTTTTTGGACACTACGGGGACTTCTCTGCAGCACAGAACCCGCATGAGCACTGCGTTTCGCTCTTTCAGCACAGACCTACTTCCTCCGCTATGTCCCATTCACTTCAGATCACTCCGCCCCAGGTGCCGGTGTTTTTTTCAACTGACAGCCTATAACCCTCTGTTGAAAATCATTTAGTGGCGTATATATCTGGAAAAAGAAAAATATACTGCGTTCACTGTTCCACTTATATATGATAAAGCCTTTAGTGGCGTATATCAGTAGAAAAAGAGAACTTTTTTCGGCTTTCAGCGCTGCAGTTGTCTGACCCTGTAAAATATTAAGGTAGGGGGCCTGCTGGTGAGCTGACCCTCAAAAACATTATATGCGAGGGCCTGCTGGTGAGCTGACCCTCTAAAAGATTGTAGGTGAGGGCCTGCTGGTGAGCTGTCCCTGTAAAACATTATGGTTGAGGGCCTGCTGGTAAACTGACCCTCAAAAACATATGCGAGGGCCTGCAGGTGAGCTTACCCTCTAAAAGATTGTAGGTGAGGGCCTGCTGGTGAGCCGACCCTCTAAAACATTACATGCAAGGGCGTGCAGGTGAGCTGACCCTTTAAAAGATTGTAGGTGAGGGCCTGCTGGTTAGCTGACCCTTTAAAACATTACATGGGAGGGCCTGCAGGTGAGCTGGTACTCTAAAAGATTGTAGGTGATGGCCTGCTGGCGAGCTGACCCTCTAAAACATTAGAAGCGAGGGCAGACTAATAAGCATGTTGATATGATGGAAGAGGAGGAGGAGATAAAAAAGGAAGCTTGAACCATATACCCTTTTTTGTGGTGGAAGGGGTGCATGGGAATACAATGTATTCAGTACATTATAAAAAACACATTTAAAGTGCCTTTATGTTCAGCCGCTTTCCTCTGGTGGAGTAGAGATGTCAGGGGCAATCCAGGCCTTGTTCATTTTTATAAGAGTCAACCTGTTAGAATTTTCAGTTGACAGGCGGATGCGCTTATCAGTTATTATGCCCCCAGCAGCACTAAATACCCGATCTGACAAAATGCTGGCGGCAGGGCAGGCCAGCACCTCCAATGCGTAGAGCGCCAGTTCGTGCCACGTGTCCAGCTTGGACACCCAGTAGTTGTAAGGCACAATGGAATCATTTTCCAAAATGTTTCCCTCCTTGTGACACTAGGCCACGCATCAGGGTGAGGGTGTTGGCGGGGTGTCATGAAACTGTCCCAGGCTTTGGAGAGTGTTGCCCTGCCTCTGTTGGAACTGCTGTGTGTTCCCCTTGTATCCCCTCCTCGGTTAGCCAAGGAAGTACGGACTCTGCCGCCAGCGTTGTCAGCTGGAAATTTTTGGAGCAATTTTTCAACAAAGATCTTCTGGTATTGCACTGCTTTGCTCATCCTCTCCACCAGAAGAATGAGAGATGAGAAGTTCTCTTTGTAGTGGGGGTCGAGAAGGGTGAACAACCAGTAATCCGTGTTGTCTAAAATGCGTATAACGCATGAATCCGTGTTGTCTAAAATGCATATAACGCATGGGTCGCTGGAAAGCCAGCCTAACATGAAGCAATGTGTGCCAGAGTCCCAACAGGCAAGACTTTGCTGTCGTCATCAGGAGGATCACTCTCAATCTCTTCATCCTCTTCTGCCCACCCATGCTAAACAGATGGAATTAAACTTCAATGGGTACTACCGTCTGTAGCGGAGGCAACCGTCTACTGCTCCTCCTCCTCTTCATCGCCCAATTTGCGCTGTGAGCAGCGAGCGTTTCAGTAGACATAGAAGTGGGATTGTTACGCTGATAATAGCGTTATCGCCGCTCACCATCTGTGTTGATTCTTCAAAGTTTCTTAAAACCTCACAGAGGTCAGACATCCATGCCCACGCCTCGCTTGTGAATAGCGGAAGCTGACTGGAAAGGCAACGAACATGTTGCAGCTGGTATTCCACTACTGCCCTCTGCTGCTCATAAAGCCTGGCCAACATGTGGAGTGTGGAGTTCCAGCGCATGCTCACGTCGCACAACAGTCGGTGAGATGGCAATTTCAAGCGTTACTGCAGCATTGACAGACCGGCGGAAGCTGTTGATGACTTGCGGAAATGGGCACACACGCGGCACACCTTCACTAGTAGCTCAGGCAAATTGGGGTAGGTTTTGAGAAACCCCTGAACCACTAAGTTGAAGACGTGGGCTATGTATGGGATGTGTGTGAGCTTGCCGAGCTCCAAAGCCGCCACCGAGTTACAGCCATTATCGGACACAACCATGCCTAGTTCTAGGTTGAGTGGTGAGAGCCACAGCTCAGTCTGGTCTCTTATCCCTTGCCACAGCTCTGCGGCGGTGTGCTGTTTTTCACCTAAGCAGATCAGCTTAAGCACGGCCTGTTGACGCTTTCCCACTGCAGTGCTACACTGCTTCCAGCTACCGACTGATGGCTGACTGGTGCTGCAAGAGGATAATTCTGAGGTGGAAGTGGAGGAGGATGCGGAGGAGGAGAAGTGGGGGTTGGATCCACTAAGGTAGGTGGTGGCGGGAACCCTAATGGAATTAGGGCCCGCAATCCTTGGCATCGGTAGCACCTGTGCTATCCCAGGGTACGACTCAATCCCGGCCTCTACAACGTTCACCCAGTGTGCCATCAAGGAAATGTAGCGTCCCTGGCCAAAAGCACTTGACCATGTGTCAGTGGTTAAGTGGACCTTCCCAGTAACTGCATTGGTCAGGGCAAGGGTGATGTGACGGGACACATGGTGGTGTAAGGCAGGCACACCGTTAAAAATAGTGGCGGCTGGGGACTGCGTAATGAGGGACGGCCGCCGACATCAGGCTGCGGAAGGCCTCAGTGTCCACAAGCCTAAATGGCAACATTGCCAGGGCCAGTAATTTGGAAAGTTGCGCATTTAGTGCTATGGCCTGTGAGTGGGTAGCAGGGTATTTGCGCTTGCGTTCAAATGCCTGGGGTATGGACATCTGTACGCTGCGCTGGGACACGGAAGTGGATGTGGTCGCTGATGGTGCTTGCGAAGGTCCAGGTGCAGGGAGGGAGGCATCCGGGCCTGCGCCATCGACAGGGGATTGGACAGCACGTAACACAGGGGAAGAGAAGGCAGTGTGCAGCATACGGGTAGGTTACCCGACACTGCTATATCATAACGTGTATTTCCCTTTAAGAGAGTTAGGCCTGTTGCAGGCAATCCTTGTTCCAGTCAGCAGAGGGAGCTCCCAGTTGAGTATAAATAGGCTAGGGCCTAGCCTAGGAGGGGAGTTCAGAAGTTTCCAGAGTCAGTGCTGGGAGAGACAGAGGCAAGTCCAGAAAAGCAAGAGGTACTAAAGATAACAGAGGAGGTACTTGATCATTATAAAACCAAGGATATAAGCCAGAGCTAGGGCATCGGGCCTTGGAGAAGAGTTTCTATGTTCCAGGATCAGTCAGGAATAGAGTGCAAGCTGCCTGTACTGCAAGTCCTGTGTTTAACACTCTGAAGTCACCTTGCTATATATATTGCCTGCATCAAATGTACTGCAACCAACTGTCTGCAAAGGAACTGCGCTTCCATCTATGTCCATGTACGATGACTACTAAAGTTTGAATTCTGTTTTAACATCACGTGGTTCCTCAGTTATTCCTGCTATCAGCAAACGGCGTGCCACCGTTTAATTGGCACTGGCGTCACGAACATTACTTATCATCACCTGCCCTTGCAGAGAGTCAGCTGTCTCAGGTTAGTGTCACAATTGCACTACAACACCCAGGAACATTTCTACACCTAACTTGAGTACGCTGCACCTCTCTTTTGGCGTCACGAACAGGATACGCACGCTTTCTAGTGCAAGAAGCGTGAACTTTGTGCCTTATACAGTTGCCCTGTGACCAAAGTGACAAATTGCCTGTTTTATTAAAGTGGACTTTGTGGACTGAAAAACATACCAAAAGTGTCCCTAAAATCTCCAAAAAGCACTGTGCAGTGTTGTGCTATCAAGAGGAAGGAAATCGCCACATCGGAGTGTGGTTTTATGGACTTTTTACAACCCTGCTTGCTGTCAGGGAATGGTGACCAAGATGGCCACCGGCCGCCTGGAGTAAAGTTTCCCGCGCTGCTGAGGACCTTCGTGTGCGGATCCCTTCAAAGACACAGAAAATCCCGCCCCTCGTCATCATCGCACCGCCGCGGCCCGTTTTCTTCTACGTCACCGCGTACTCAGGACGTCCGGGATCTCTCGAGACTTGGCCTGCGCAAACCCGGCGATACCGGTAAGGACTTGTAACCGGAGGGAAGGGGATTGTTCCGGCCCCTTTAGTCGCCAGCGGCCACATCGTAATAAGCTAACATGTCAGAACCGGGAGTTCCCGAGCAGCCGGCCCCGGGAGAGCTTGCGGCTCCTAATCATCCTATAGCCCCCAGCATGATGCCCTTTACCATGCCTTACTATTTTGGGGCCCCATGGTTTCCCCGCTACAGAGGAGAGACCCATACCCTGAGAGACTTTAAAGAAAAGTTGCTGGCATTATTCAAACTGTACCCCATAAATGCCGAGCAGCAAATGGAAATCCTGCTAGCTCAGCTGGAGGGAGCTGCCCGCAGGGAGGTATTATCCTGGCCTGCTACTGAGCGGAGTACTCTAGAACAGATATTCACCCGCCTCAGGGCCACTTTTGAAACCAGGACTGCCTCAGAGATAAAGATGCACTTCTTTGGCAAGAAACAGAAGTCCGGTGAGTCCCTCCGTGACTATGCCCTATCACTTCAGGAGGCTTTAGGGGCTGTAATTCAGATAGATCCCAAAGAGGCTGATAATCAGGACCAGACCCTAAGGGAACAATTTATCACCGGGGTGTCTAGTGAGCAAATAAGGACCCAATTAAAGATGCTGTCCGCCCAGCACCCTAACAGTGCCTTTCTGGACTTTAAAGAACTGGCTATAAAAATTCTGGGGTCAGCAGTATCTACGGAGTTGAGCACCCCACCTGAGTCATCAGCCTGCAGGCCAAAACCGCTTATCACTAACCAAGCTCAGGCCGGTCAAGCTGTTCAAGCTTCAGCTACCGATACTATTGCCATGCTGACAGAGCAGGTAAATCACCTCACTAAAAGTCTAGAGAGAGTGTGCAGAAAAATAGAGGAATGGGAAAAACCCATAATGTCAGAAGAAGAGTTCCTGTCACCTCTTAGGCCGTTCCCACCTCCATACCAAGAGACTCACCCCAGGGATCCTGGGAGGCGTAATAGAGATCGCAAGAGGCCCGTGTGTACATACTGCAAAAAGGGGGGACACACAGAATCCACATGCTGGCAGTTAAACGGGCAACCCCTGAGGCTGAGGACCACCCCTCGAGAGGTAGAACACTAGGTCCAGAGGATCCAAATTGGATGCCACGGTATGTAGGATCCCATCCTAAAATCAACATAGAGATCAACGGGGTCTCCTTTGAAGCCCTATTAGATACTGGGTCTCAGGTCACTACCATTCAGCTGCCTGCATTTGAAAAGTTCTGGGACACCGACCAATTAACCCAGCCGCCTGAATTCTGGGTAGAGATTATCGCCAGCAATGGCAAACCAGTAAAGATTCACGGATACTGGGAACCCACCCTGCAGGTGGGAGAAGTAACCTTGCCTCAACAGGGGGTGATAGTAGTACAGGCCGGCGACAGAGGAGGACATCCTGTCATTCTAGGCACTAATGTCTTCAAAAACTGTTATTCAGAAATACTTGCCGTATTACATCAGACTTTGCCCACTGCTTCCTCTGCATCCAAGAGGGTAATTCAAAATACTATTACTGTGTTAAGTGCCCAGCAGAGGTTTGCTAATGGGAAAGGAGAAATTTGTACTGCCAGGATTAGCGATATTAAGCCTGTGACTTTGCCTCCTAATTCTCAAACTCTTTTATGGTGTCGTGCTGTCCTGGGAGTCCAAGGCCGAGATTATCCAGCCCTGGTGGAACCAATCCAGATGAAGGATTACCCTTATGTGAGAGCTGCCAAGTGCCTGGTGAACATCTCCCAAGGTAAAGTACCTGTCCGTCTGATTAACCTGAGTGATCATCCTGTTGCGCTTACTAAGCATTGCCGTGTTGCCCAGCTGTCCCAGGTGTCCTTCCAAGACATCATTCGTCTTCCAGTGACAGAAAAGCCGCCAGCTGCAGGCAGTGGACGCCCGTCAGTGACCCAGCCACAAGTGCCCTGGTGGGAAGAGCTCTATGTAGGGGACGAGACTACCCCCCAACATCAACAAGAAGGGATCCTAAGGCTTGTCAAAGAGCACCACCAGGCCTTCAGTAAACATGCTACTGATTATGGAGAGGTTAGTGCCATACAACACACCATACCTACTGGCTCTCATCCTCCTATCAAGGAGAGATACAGACCTTTACCGCCTACTTCATATCAGACTGTAAAAGAGATGATCCAAGAGATGAAAGACTCTAATGTAATCCGGGACAGCCGTAGCCCGTGGGCTGCACCCCTGGTCCTTGTAAAGAAAAAGGATGGTGGTATCCGTTTCTGTGTGGATTATAGGAAAATTAATCAAATAACCCACAAAGATGCATACCCACTGCCCCGCATTGAGGAGTCACTAACTGCTCTGGGCTCCTCTGCCTATTTCTCCACATTGGACTTGATCAGTGGCTACTGGCAAGTACCCATGGCCCCCGAGGATAGGGAAAAGACTGCTTTCACCACTCCCATGGGCCTGTTTGAATTCAATTGTATGCCGTTCGGGCTATGTAATGCCCCAGGGACTTTCCAGAGACTAATGGAGCGGTGTTTGGGCCACAAAAACTTTGAAACAGTGCTGCTGTATCTAGATGACGTCATTGTGTACTCAAAAACATATGAGGACCATCTGAAACATTTAGCAGAAGTATTTGAAATCCTTATCAAATATGGCTTGAAGGTAAAGCCATCCAAGTGTCACTTGCTCAAACCTGCGGTAAAATACCTGGGGCATGTGGTAAGCGGAGAGGGCGTGCAACCTGACCCTGATAAGTTAGCGGCTGTCCGTAATTGGCCGGTCCCCACTACCGTCAAAGAGGTGAGGGGTTTCCTTGGTTTTGCCGGCTACTATAGACGTTTTATCCCCCATTTTGCTCAAATAGCTGATCCTATCCAGGAGCTCTTGAGGGGGCAACCCAAGAAAAGTCCTAGAACTCCTGTGCCCATTGAGTGGAATGAAGAAAGAGAGATAGCGTTCCAATTGTTAAAAAATAAACTGACCGAGCCTCCTGTGTTAGGTTATCCAGACTACAGCAAGCCCTTTCATCTGTATACCGATGCTAGCAAACGAGGCCTGGGAGCTGTGTTAGCCCAGATCCAAGAGGGAAAAGAAAGAGTGATAGCTTATGCAAGCCGCTCCCTGAAAGGAGCTGAGAAAAATGACCAGAATTATAGTTCCTTCAAACTAGAGTTCCTGGCATTAGTGTGGGCAGTGACGGAGAAATTCAAAGATTATCTAGCCGCCACCCCGTTCATTGCACCCTCTGGCGCATCTAAATACAGCTAAATTAGGGGCCTTGGAGCAGAGATGGGCCTCTCGCCTCGCCAACTATGATTTCTCTGTAAAATATCGTGCTGGACGTACTAATGATAATGCTGATGCTTTATCCAGGCTTCCCACAGAGACAGCTCCTGATGATGTGCGAGATGCTTGGGAAGATGTAGAGATGCTGGCCTTCTATAACAAATTTGCTCAACAGGATCAGGCTCGAGCTACCAATGACAGAGCTGCAGTTCCTTCACCCTCCAGTAGGCCTGATCCTAAAGAAGAAAGGTGGGTGAAACTACAGTCTGAAAGTAGAGTGCTGGGTGAGTTGTTGGACTTCATTACTAGTGGCAGAGCCCCTGAGAGGATTCGGCGTAAGAGCGCAGATCCTGAGCTCATCAAACTCTGGAGACAGCGCCATCAACTCTTCATACAAAAGGGCCTATTGCTACGGAGAAGCCTAGACCCAGTGTCCAATGAGAGAGTACACCAGATTCTCATACCCCGACGAGATGCAGGTATGGTGTTGGAGATGTACCACAACCAATCCGGTCACTTTGGGGTCCAAAAGACTGAGGCTAATATCCGCCAGCGGTTTTACTGGGTGGGCATGAGAGAAGACATTGAGAAGTGGTGTCGGGAGTGTGTAGCCTGTGCCTTAAAACGAAGTGAGCACCATGATCAGAGGGCACCACTGAGACCCATTGTAAGTACTCGTCCTCTTGAACTTGTCGCCATCGACCATGTGAAACTGGAGCCTAGTCGCTCGGGGTATGCTTATGCCATGACTATTATTGACCATTTCACTAAGTTTGTTGTAGCGGTGCCTGTGAGAGACCAGACAGCCAAGACTACAGCCGAACTGTTCTGGAAGCATTTCCTCCTGCCCTACGGGTGTCCAGAAAAGATCCTCACCGATCAAGGACCTGCTTTTGAGTCCCATCTGTTCCATGAACTGTGCCGCTTACACAACTGTAAGAAGATCCGGACAACGGCCTACCATCCTCAAGGTAATGGATTATGTGAAAAAATGAATCAGACCTTGATAGAGATGCTGAGGGCCGTACCTCCTGAAACCAGAGGAGATTGGCCTAATCTGCTGCCACAGCTCATGTTCACGTACAATCATACCATACATTGTTCCACCGGGTATACCCCCTTTTATTTGATGTTTGGGCGCCAAGGGACATTGCCTGCTGATCATTCATTGGACATACACGTACCTGATTGCATTAACCCATTACCTAACACCGACTGGGTTGCTGAACATCAAAGGCGATTGAATACAGCCAAAGCCATTGTTCAGGAGCGTATGGACTATGCTAGGGACCGACAGCAGAGAGACTATGATCAAGCAGCCCATGCAGAACCCTTGACAATAGGGGCTGTGGTATGGTTAAAAAATAACCGCCGTACCAGTAAACTGGACAGTAAATGGGAGCGAAGTCCCTATGTTGTCACTGCAATCCCAAATGTTGGAACTCACACTTATGAGATCACCCGGGAAGGCAAGGGATCCCAAATTGTACACCGAAACCGGTTAAAGCTCTGCCTGACACCAGAACCTAGTGCCGAGAGTTCTGGATCTGAATCCCCTGTGTCAGAGTCATCAATACCGCCCGAGGATCCTATGCAGGCTGTCAGTAATCTGAGGTATGACGCTGATCCCATGCATTGGCTTCTGACACCATGGTTGAACTTGCTGGTGCCTGCTCCGGCACCTACTGTATCTTCACCTCCAGAAGAGCCGGTTCAAGATGCCCCGGATCCAGTTTCCCCTCTAGTGGATCTAGTTGTTCCTGTTGTTCCTGACCAAGGTCTCACTGATGGAGACCCTCCTGTTGCTCCTCTCTCTTCTACCTCGTTGCTAAGGGAAGAGGAGACCCCTGTGTTGAGAAGGTCTACCCGGATGACCAGGGGACGTCCACCAGTTCGTTTAGGGGACTTTGACTATGCTGGTGGTGTCTCCTCCCGAGCAGTTGCTACTGGTAATACCTTGCTTGACATTTGTGCGCAAGAATGGACTCCCCCACGTGAGCCCTTGCCTGTGATACACCCACAGGATACTCCTGGGTAGTTCCGTTAATATACTGCCACCAAAGAAAATGGACTAACCTGGTTCACCCTAAGTCCGCTGTGCCAGGTCAGTGGCCGTGCCTAAGAAGCAAGAAGATGCCCCTTTCCCTTGTGTCATTTGTTCATGGAGTTACAAATGTTAAATAATTATTTATCCTATTTATGATGTCATGCTTAAGTTATGTACCAGGTTATGCCGGTTCAGGAAGGTGTGTGTGAGTACGAGGCCTTACTCACGTTAAAGTCTGGGGGTGTGCAGCATACGGGTAGGTTACCCGACACTGCTTTATCATAACGTGTATTTCCCTTTAAGAGAGTTAGGCCTGTTGCAGGCAATCCTTGTTCCAGTCAGCAGAGGGAGCTCCCAGTTAAGTATAAATAGGCTAGGGCCTAGCCTAGGAGGGGAGTTCAGAAGTTTCCAGAGTCAGTGCTGGGAGAGACAGAGGCAATTCCAGAAAAGCAAGAGGTACTAAAGATAACAGAGGAGGTACTTGATCATTATAAAACCAAGGATATAAGCCAGAGCTAGGGCATCGGGCCTTGGAGAAGAGTTTCTATGTTCCAGGATCAGTCAGGAATAGAGTGCAAGCTGCCTGTACTGCAAGTCCTGTGTTTAACACTCTGAAGTCACCTTGCTATATATATTGCCTGCATCAAATGTACTGCAACCAACTGTCTGCAAAGGAACTGCGCTTCCATCTATGTCCATGTATGATGACTACTAAAGTTTGAATTCTGTTTTAACATCACGTGGTTCCTCAGTTATTCCTGCTATCAGCAAACGGCGTGCCACCGTTTAATTGGCACTGGCGTCACGAACATTACTTATCATCACCTGCCCTTGCAGAGAGTCAGCTGTCTCAGGTTAGTGTCACAATTGCACTACAACACCCAGGAACATTTCTACACCTAACTTGAGTACGCTGCACCTCGTGTGACCCGCAGACACAGATTGTGGACCCAGGCGCTCGGCCCACCTATTACTGTGATTTGATGCCATGTGGCGGACCATGCTGGTGGTGGTGAGGTTGCTAGTGTTCCCGCCTCTGCTCATTTTTGTATGGCACAGGTTGCAAATTACAATTCTTTTGTCGTCTGCACTTTCCTCAAAAAAGCACCAGACTGCGGAACACCTACCCCTTGGCAAGGGAGATTTCCGCAAGGGTGTGCTCTGGGGAACAGTTGTGGGCCTGTGTGGTGTGGCCCGCCTTCTCACTTTTGCTACCCACTGCCTCTTCCAGCCTGTGTCGGTGCTGCGAATCCCTCCCCCTCTGTACTGCTGTCCTCGCTCAGCTTGCCACCTTTCCAGGTTGGGTCAGTGACTTCATCCTCCACCACCTCCTCTTCCACTTCCTCACTCTGCTCATCCTCCTGACTTGTTGACTTAACAACAACCTCAGTAATCGACAACTGTGTCTCATCCTCATCATCAATCTCTTGAGACACTAATTGCTGTTGACTTATTGGCAACTGTGTCTCATCATCATCATCCACCTCGTGAAACACTAATTGGCGTTCCCCACCATCATCTTCTTGTGACTGTGGATGCTCAAAAGTTTGGGAATCAAGGCACAAGATCTCATGTCCCTCTTCAAGTGGGCTTGTCGAGAGGCCCAAATGAAGGAATGGCGCTGAAATGAGCTCCTCGGAATATCCGAGTGGGGGATCACTTGTTTGGCAAGACTCTCCATTATGGGAGGAAGGAGGATCAGGGTGAGGATTGTGTTGACCAGACTCTTGGCTACTGAGACTGGACTTGGTGGTGCTTAACCGACTGGAAGCATTATCTGCTGCAATCCAACCGACCACCTGGTCGCACTGGTCTGACTTTGAGAGCGTTGTCCTGCGCCGCCCTGCAAACTGGGACATGAAGCTAGGTATCGTGGATGATTGTTTTTCTTGTGCACTGGCAGCAGGCACAGTTTTTAACACGCCCAGGGCCACAGCCTCTGCGTGCACCATCAGCGTCATGGCCACCTTCCTGTCCCTTACTGCTCGCCTTCTTCATATTAAATATTATATATGCTTGAAAGTATGTCACACGTACAGTAGAGTAGGATTTGTAAGTGTATGCGCAAAAAAATTTAAGGTATTTGCGATGCGGAAACGTCACACAGGAGATATACTACAGATAATGTCGTTGATGTCAGCAGCAGCTAATAAAAAATTACAGGGAATGTCACAGGTATTTGGGATATGGAAACATTACACAGGAGATGTACCCCAGGTACACCGTCTACGCAAAAAGTACACTGGATGTCACTGATATTTTTTCGATGTGCACACGTTACACAGGAGATGTATGTCGCTGTCTGCAGCGGCCTAACTATAGCACGCTATTTAGCGCAGGATGTGCTAAAAATAGATATTGCTGCCACACACAATAGTCCTCAAAAGGACTTATGGGTCTGTAAAGTTTTAGCAACTTAACGCAGGTTGCGCTAAAAATATATATTGCTGCTGCCACACACAACAGTAGTCCTTAAAAGGACTTTTGGGTCTCTGACAAGTTTTTCAACTTAAAAAAATAATAATATTTCAATCCCTACACTATCTTTGCCTTCTGCAGCACAGCTCTCCCTGACTAACACTGAGCCGAACACGTGTCATCGGGTGCTATATAGCACCCGATGAGGTGTTTCGGCCAGCCAATCACTGTAATGCCAGTAACCAACATGGCTACGGCATTACAGTGAAGGGCAGTACTTACCCGCATGTTTATTGGCTGCGTAGCAGCCAACATACGTGAGGGGAGGAGACTCAAGCATTGAGCTCGAGCACATGCGGTATTAGGCCGATCAACACATGCTCGATCAACACTACCAGTGACGTCAACGCAAACTTACTGCTGACACCCTCTCTACTCTGTTGGGGAGCTCTACTTGCGTTAAATTGAACAGGTTCTGTAGACATCTATGTGGAATCAGCTGACAAGGGTGTAAAAGGAGTGCGCTTCTTCTTGACGCTAACATCGACCTTTGAAGCTGAGTTAATACTTCAGTGAAGTATGCAGTGATTCTAAGAGCGACCCCTGTCATCAGCATGTCATACTGATTCACGGTATTATTTCACTACCACAGCAGACTCCCTATGCCTGTAACTGCAAGGCACAATGTTCTATACCCCTATAAAAGCTCTCTGCAGCCCGGAAATAGCGTTTTTTAACGTAATTCGCCACAAATAAATCAAAGCGAATCTTTTCAAAAAATTTGGCGAACCGGACGAATCAAATTTTTGAGAAATTCGCTCATCCATAGTGCAGAGTCCACCACTTGGAAAGGGAGGGACTGCATTGTCAGCAACTTGGCCAGAAGCACGTTCAACTTCTGTGCTGTTGGATGAGTTCACGCATACTGTTGTCTCTTGGAAATCACTTTGGTGATCGATTGTCGATGGAATGACTGACGAAGAGTAGGACGGCGAGGAGCAGGAGCATCAGGACCAGTAGATGATGGGAAGGACGGTCAGCTCCCTTCTGCTGAGGTGGTGGAGCCGTGACTGCCTGAAATTGGGTGCATGCCACTGGGTGATGCAAGTGACACACAGACGAGCAGGTGATTTTACCCCCAACACTCCGCACTGACTGAATGCTACCGCCGCTGCCTCCCTGAACCCCTGCACCACTACTTTCCGGGCAGGTAGGCTCCTGCGAAATGGATGGTCTACCCTGGGCACGTTTGGCTCCCAACCTCCCACTGCTGCCACCCTGTTGACTCCCGGCCATGCTACCTACTTGCTGGCTCTGCCGCTGCCTCACACGCAAGCTGCCATCCTCTTCTCCCGATGATGATGAAGCCCCTTCATCACCTGGCTCCCAATTGCGATCGGCTACATCATCATCGAGTACTGTCTGCACGTCACTGATGTCCTCCTCAACGGTCTCTGAGCCAGGAGCCTGACCGCTTGCAAAACCAGCTCCCATGCCACTCTCCTCATCACTACTTGCCCGCCTACCGAAGGAAGCGGCGGATATCTCCTCCAGATCTTGGCTGGGCTGTAGCTGATTGTCCTCTAGTAGCTCGTCCTTACTGTATAGTGGAACTCAGCCCACAGCATATAATACTTGTCTGGCTGAGGGAACAGAAAAGGACAGAGGCAGGTTGAGGACAGGTGAGGGCACAGGGCCTGCTCCCAGGCCATGCCAACTAAGGCTTGTGTCTGACAAAACCACCGACTCTTGGCTGGGGGTGTCTAATGTCACTTGGGATGAAGTGAATGACCGAGTCAACCATTCAAGAATCGCTGGGTTGCTGGTCAAGACACGACCGCTAGCTGACACTGGGAGCTCAGGCCACTGGAAGTGACCCCTGCTGCCATGCCCCTTTACTCTGCTGCAACCTGTGCCTGCACCAGAAACATTTAGGCCTCTGACCCTCCCCTGTGCAGGGCCTGTCACTTCTCTGTCTGAAATACTGTTAGATCAAATAAGTAAATAAAAAGGAAATATATTAATACACCCCAAAAAAGGCTGTAATTTTTTCACTTCACAACACAGCGGCAAGTAATACTTTTTTTTGCCACTAATACATGCAAAAAAAGCTTTAGAACATATAAAAGCACCTCTGAACGCCAAATAATCCTTTTTTTGACACTAATTGATGACAAAAAAGGCTTTAGAACATATAACTGCACCGCTGAACGGCAAATTATATATTTTTTGCCACTTATACACACCCAAAAGGGCTGTAATTTTCTCACTTCACCACACAACGGCAAATAATACTTTTTTTTTTGCCACTAATACACGCCAAAAAAGCTTTAGAACATATAAAAGCACCACTGAACAGCAAAACATACTTTATTTTGCCAGTAATACACCCCAAAAGGGCTGTCATTTTCTCTTTTCACCACACAACACCTAATAAGCCCTTTTTTTATCACACTTATACACGTCAAAAAAGGCTTTAGAAAATATAATTGCACCGCTGAACGGCAAATAAGCCCTTTTTTCGCACTTATACACGCCCAAAAAGTCTTTAGAGCATATAACTGCACTGCACAAGGACTAATAAGACATAGAAATATTTCCTAGTACTTAGGGTTGAGCGAACCCAAACTGCAATAATAATCTGGGTTTAAAGAAACACCCATTTTTGGCAATATCCAACATCTGGTGCCTTTGCAGCATTAGTCAGTGTGCAATTTAAGCTAGAAATACAGCTATAATTTTCTGGGTTTTAAAAAACACCCTTTTTGGGCAAATTACTAAATTTTACAGCCCTTGCTGCATCTGTACGTGTGAAATTCAAGCGTTATATACTGCTGTCATATTCTGCTATAAAAAAAACACCCATTTTGGCAAAAATACTTAATATTGCAGCCTTTGCTGCATCTGTGATTGTTAAAAACAAGCTTGAAATACTTAAATAATTTTCTGGCTTTTAAAAAACACAAATTTTTGGCAATAACCTCCATCTTGGGCCTCTGCCGCATTTGTCAGTGTGCAATTTAAGTTAGAAATACAGCCATAATTTTCTGGGTTTTTAAAAACACCCTTTTTGGCAATATACACAATTTTACAGCCCTTGCTGCATCTGCACGTGTGAAATTCAAGCGTTATATACTGCTGTCATATTCTGTTATTCAAAAAACACCCATTTTGGCCAAAATACTTTTTTTGCGGCCTTGTCTGCATCTGTCAGTGTGAAATTCAAGCGTTATATACTGCTGTCATATTCTGTTATTAAAAAAACACCCTTTTTGGCCAAAGTACTTAATATTGCAGTCTTTTTGGCATCTGTTATTGTTAAAACAAGCTTGAAATACTTCAATAATTTTCTGGGTTTTAAAAAACACCCATTTTTGGCAATACCCTCCATCTGGGGCCTCTGCCGCATTAGTCAGTGTGCAATTTAAGCTAGAAATACAGCTTTAATTTTCTGGGTTTTTTAAAACACCCTTCTTGGGCACAATACACAATTTTACAGCTCTTGCTGCATCTGTACGTGTGAAATTCAAGCGTTATATACTGCTGTCATATTCTGTTATTAAAAAAACACCCTTTTTGGCCAAAGTACTTAATATTGGAGCCTTTGCTGCATCTGTTATTGTTAAAACAAGCTTTAGATACTTCAATAATTTTCTGGGTTTTAAAAAACACCAATTTAGGGCAAATTACTTAATTTTCGCCCTTGTCTGCATCTGTACGTGTGAGATACACTCTTTAGATACTGCTGTGCTATTATGGTATTAAAAAAACACCCATTTTGGGCAAAAATCTTAATTTGCGGCCTTGTCTGCATCTGTATGTGTGAGATACACGCTTTAGATACTGCTGTGCTATTCTGGTATTAAAAAAACACGCATTTAGTGCAAAAATCTTAATTTTGCAGCCTTTGCTGCATATGTCATTGTGAGATACACCCTTTAGATACTGTTGTTCTATTCTGCTATTAAAAAAACACCCATTTTGGGCAAAAATCTTAATTTGCGCCTTATATGCATCTGTACGTGTGAGATACACTCTTTAGATACTATTATTACACAACAAGGTCTGCTGCTAATGTGGTCCTACGTGACCGGAATACTCAATTATTCAATGAAACAACAACAAAAAGAGTATTGTATTAGCAAGGAATTGTATATACTCTTTTTGTAGTTGTTTCACTCTTTAGATACTTAGCCACTTCACCACCAATAACTGGGCCTCCATGAGAGACCTATGTTCCTTGTTGCATTGTTTCGAGTACTCCACCAACATGGGCAGTGCCGATAATGCCGTTCTCAGCGTTACTATCCCCATTCTATGCCTCCTTGAAAAAACACTGCTGGCGATGATGGAAGAGGATGTGGCACAGGAGGAGGAGGAGGAAGAGGGATAATTTCATAGGGTTTCCGGCCAGTCATTTACAAGTGGCTCCGAGGGTGGGTTGCTTCACCCACAAACGCCAGGTACACAATTGTCCAGCCAGGGCACAGTTCTGGAGGATGACGAGGTGGATGATGAGGAGGAGATGGAGCAGGAGGAACCATGTTCACAGCAGGGTGGAACCCAGACCAGCTCATGGCCATCACTGGTGCGTGGCTGGGGGGATACAGAGGACACAGATGATACACCTCCCACAGAGGACAGCTTTTCATTGCCTCTGGGCAGCCTGTCACACATGAGCGATTACATGCTGCAGTGTCTCCGCAATGACCGCCAAGTTGCCCACATTCTAACTTGTGATGATTACTGGGTGGCCACGCTGCTGGATCCCCGTTACAAGGACACTGTACCGTCCTTAATTCCCTCACTGGAGCGTGATCATAAGATGTGCGAGTACAAGCGCACGCTGGTAGACGCGCTGCTGGTGGCATTCCCACCTGACAGCGGGGGCACAGTGGAAGCACAAGGCGAAGGCAGAGGAGGAGGAAGAGGTCGCCAACGCAGCTGGGGCACCGCCAGCACCTCAGAAGGCAGGGTTAGCATGGCCGAAATGTGGAAAAGCTTTGTCAGCACGCCACAACAACCAGCACCACCAGCTGATATGGAACGTCTTAGCAGGAGGCAACATTTCAGCAACATGGTGGAGCAGTATGTGTGCACACGCCTACACGTACTGAATGACGGGTCTGCCCCCTTCAATTTCTGGGTCCCCAAATTGGCACATGGCCTGAGCTTGCCCTTTACGCCTTGGAGGTGCTGGCCTGCCCTGCAGTCAGTGTATTATCTGAATGTGTGTTTAGCACGGCAGGGGGCGTTGTCACAGACAAGCGCAGCCGCCTGTCCACAGCCAATGTGCACAAGCTCACGTTCATTAAAATGAACCAGGCATGGATCCCTCAGGACTTGTCCGTACCTTGTGCAGAATAGACATGTATACCAGCCTTAACCAGCCATTGTTATACTTCAGCGCAATTGCTCATTCTTGTATTTTGAATATTTCACACTCTTTTGAAGTGTACCCTAATAAAAAAATAAAAAATTAATTAAAACCAAAAACCAGTGTTGGCTACCTTATACTCCTCCACCGCCGCTTCCACCTACACCGCTTCGTCCACCGCCTCCTCAAACTCCTACTCCATATGGACCTCCACCTCATAAATCAAGTTTTTATTTTATTTATTTGTACGTATTTTATTTTATGTCATTTCACTAATTTGTCTGTTACATTTTCGGGTGAAATTCACCAATTTTTGGGTGTGATATACAACTGCTCTACCTAGTAGACAGGTAAAAAAATTCACTAATTTGTCTGTTACATTTTAGGGTGAAATTCACCAATTTTTGGGTGTGATATACCACTGCTCTACCTAGTAGACAGGTAAAAAAAATTCACTAATTTGTCTGTTACATTTTCGGGAGAAATTCATCAATTTTTGGGTGTGATATACCCCGCCTGTAACTCATGAAAGAATAAAGTTACGTTCAAACCAAGCACACCATTGTTTTTCTTGTGAAATTCCCAATAAGTTTGATGTGTCACATGACCCTCTTCCTATTGAAAAAACAAAAGTTGGATTCAAAATGGCCGACTTTAAAATGGCCGCCATGGTCACCACCCATCTTGAAAAGTTTCCCCCCTCACATATACTAATGTGCCACAAACAGGAAGTTAATATCACCAACCATTCCCATTTTATTAAGGTGTATCCATATAAATGGCCCACCCTGTATAGTCCAATTGGTTTGCTTCCTTTTCCATAGCAGTAACATGTGGCTATTCCATCTTGCCTTTGTCTTCACCAGTTTATTATGTACCTTTTTTTTTATATATATTACTGTTGCATACTTCATTGGGGAGCATTGGTGGTTGTTGTAGGTTTATAATTCTGTGTTGCTAGGCCCCTGTATTGTTTAATATGTGCGGAGGTTCTATTTGGTAATTCAAGTTGAGGGATTGACTGTAATAGTCATGTGAATGATGAAAAAGCACGTAAGTACTGCTGCACCAGTGGGATGGCAAAGGTGGGGATCGAAGCAGCAGAGACTAGAGCAGTAGCAAAGAAGTGGCAGCACATTTTATGTTCAAACAATTTTTATTGTTCATATTTGTCTCAAAAGTGCAAAGACATGACACATCATTTTGCAAATATCAGTGAATGAAATCTTATGCATTATAAGACAGCTTATTACACTTGTAATCCAAAGCATAGAAATGCTAATATCACATATTAGTGAAACATAAAAGGGAAAGGGGAGGGAAGGAAAAGGAGTGGGAAGGGGGGGGGGGGGAGTGGATATTGCAGCATACGTTTCAGCATTTCCTAAAGAGTAGATCTTGTAACCTCTAAGGCCATATGAGAAAAAGATGCTGGAGGTATTCCCTTATGTGGGTTGGAAACCTCTATACGTTACCCAATGGCTCCACACTTTTTGGAACACTTGGATGGATCTGTTTTCCCAGCCCGCTAGTTGATCCATCCTGTATATATCATCACATCTAAGTTCCCAGTTACCCAGTGAGCGAGGGGATATATCTCACCATTTAACTGCGACTAGTACCCGCGCAGCTGCAAGCAAATGCGAGATGAGACGCTTGGTTGTACCTAAACATTTTATTTTATCCAATATATTTAATAGACAAATCTGTGGAGATGGCTGTACTTGAATCTTACATACCCTTGTAATTGTTGAGCAGATCTGTTCCCAATATTTTTCAATTATCTCACACTTCCACCAGATATGAAAAAAGGTACCTATTTCTTTTTTGCATCTCCAGCATCTCTCACTGACCTCGGGGTACATTTTATGCAAAACATCTGGCGTGTAATACCATCTGGTAAGTATTTTAAAATAATTTTCTTGCAATCTCACGCAAGTCGAGATCTTCGGGGGTCACTGAGATACACCTGAGTAGGGATCTATCTTCCCTATCTAAACATAGGTCCGATTCCCATTTCGCTAAATATAGATTAATCTCCGGGCTTGTGAAGGTAAGTATCATAGAGTACAGTATAGAGATTTTTTTAACAGGTTCCTGTTTCTGGAGGGCTATTTTCTCAAACCCTGTTGGGTCTGTCTTACATATTGGAGTCATTGGTTTTAAATAATCTCTTATGTATGATCTTTGTAGAAAAGATAAAGAGGAAATACTGTCCCCCTTATCCCATTCCTCTCCCAGTGTGCCCCATGTGTCTAATAAGTCCACCACTGGTATGGTGAAAGCTTTTGCTTTCTCAGGTAAGGTTTGTTTAAATTGTAGGGATGCATCTTGTAAGATATCTCTCAGTTGTGTCAAAGGGGAAATCGTGGCAGTGAGAAAGTGAGTATTCAATTTTTGTTTTCAATGTCGTATCGTATTTTTAGTAATGGGGTTTCGAATACATGCTTCAGTTACATACTTTCCATGTAAAAGTAGAGGCCGTATTGCAGATTGACTAATGGCAAACTCGGATTGAATATCCAGTCTATCACCCTGGTAGCGCAGCCATTCTAGACATCTCATCCCGTGAACCGCCAAGTAATATCCATAAAAGTCTGATACCCCCATACCTCCTTGCTTGATAGGTAAAATAGTGTATTGTTTTGTAAGTCTGGGTCTCTTTTTATTCAATAAGAACCTAGAAAGAGTTGACTCTATTTTGGTAAAAAAGGAGCGAAGTAGGGGAATAGGGAGAGTTTGGAGGAGATATAAAACTTTGGGTAATATGATGGTTTTGATTAATGAGCGTCTGCCGAACCAGGAAGTGAATGGTATTTCCCATGAGTCCAGCGTACGTCTAATATCATCAGATAGGCCTCGATAGTTCTCATCTTATATCCGAGTAGGATCAGATGTAAGTTTAATGCCCATTGATACGGGGTATTAAAGGGGTTATCCGAGTTAATAAAAAAAAAAACACTTAAAATCCATCAGGATATACATATTATTTGGTTAAGGGCTCTTTCACACCTGCGTTATTGTCTTCCGGCATAGAGTTCCGTCGTCGGGGCTCTATGCCGGAAGAATACTGATCAGGATTATCCTAATGCATTCTGAATGGAGTGAAATCCGTTCAGGATGCATCAGGATGTCTTCAGTTCCGGTACGGAACGTTTTTTGGCCGGAGAAAATACCGCAGCATGCTGCGCTTTTTGCTCCGGCCAAAAATCCTGAAGACTTGCCGCAAGGCCGGATCCGGGATCAATGCCCATTGAAAGGCATTGATCCGGATCCGGCTTTAAGCTAAACGTCGTTTCGGCGCATTGCCGGAGCCGACATTTAGCTTTTTCAGAGTGGTTACCATGGCTGCCGGGACGCTAAAGTCCTGGCAGCCATGGTAAAGTGTAGCGGGGAGCAGGGGAGCAGTATACTTACCGTCCGTGCGGCTCCCCGGGCGCTCCAGAGTGACGTCAGGGCGCCCCACGTGCATGGATCACGTGATCACATGGATCACGTCATCCATGCGCATGGGGCGCTCTGACGTCACTCTGGAGCGCCCGGGGAGCCGCACGGACTGTAAGTATACCGCTCCCCCGCTCCCCGCTCCTACTATGGCAACCAGGACTTTAATAGCGTCCTGGGTGCCATAGTAACACTGAACGCATTTGGAAGACGGTTCCGTCTTCAAATGCTTTCAGTACACTTGCGTTGTTACGGATCCGGCAGGCACCTCCGGCAACGGAAGTGCATGCCGGATCCCAACAACGCAAGTGTGAAAGAGGCCTAAGCTTGATTTCATCAAGTTAAAACCCATATTTGCACCTTTTCATGGTCCTGTCATTGTTGTGTTTGCATGCTGAAGTACATGCTGAGGGGGCGTATAACAACAAAGCCTGAGCTCTGCCTCATGAATATTTCTGGGCGTGAACAACCTGACCTTTCCTTCACCCTGCTCTGCACTTTGCATAAAAATAAATAAATACACACACAGGGCAGAAGATCTTCCTGTCACATTGCAGCTGCACAGTGTAAGTTATGTTATTTTACATACATTTCTTTCATGTTTGGTTTTGTTTCTAGTCTAACAATTTTCTTTCTGTTATTACAGTATATCAAGGAGGACGTATTTGCACTAATTCCAAATTCCGTCACCATAGAAAATGAATGGGTCCGCACCCGTTCCGCAAAATTGCAGAACAAATGTGGACCCATTTGCGGATGTGTGAATGGAGCCTAAGGGTACTTTCACACTAGAGGCAGGATCGATCCAACAGGCTGTTCACCCTGTCGGATCCGGCCAGCCGCTATTTTGCCGTGCCGCTGGACTGCCGCTCTGTCCCCATTGACTATAAAGGGGACGGTGGTGGAGCTTTGGCGCAGCACGGCAGTGCACAGTGAGCGACCACTTGACTAAAAGTCCTGGATTTTTTATGGTACTTTCACACTAGCGTTAGTGTGATCCGGCAGGCAGTTCCATCGTCGGAGCTGCCCGCCGTATCCGCCAATCAGTGTGACAACTGACAGCATTTGTAGACGGATCCAGGTGCGGATCCGTCTAGAAATGCATTACAATAACGGATCCGTCTATCCGCTTGCCATGTCGATGGACGGATCCCTCTTGCAGTCTTTTTCACAGTTTTCATGTTCTGCGCATGCGCAGACCGGAAGGGCGGATCCGTCCTTCAGTTGTTTTGCAACGCCGGATCCGCAAGGCAGCTCAGTCGTCGGAGCTGCGTGCCTGCTGGATGCGCCGATCAGTGTGACAAGTGACAGCATTTGTAGACGGATCCAGGTGCGGATCCATCTAGAAATGCATTGCAATAACGGATCCGTCTATCCGCTTGTCATGCGGATGGACGGATCCCTCTTTCAGTCTTTTTCACAGTTTTCATGTTCTGTGCATGCGTAGACCGAAAGGACGGATCCGTCTATCCGCTTGTCATGTGGATGGACGGATCCCTCTGTCAGTCTTTTTCACATTTTTCATGTTCTGCGCATGCGCAGACCGGAAGGGCGGATCCGTCCTTCAGTTGTTTTGCAACGCCGGATCCGCAAGGCAGCTCCGTCGTCGGAGCTGCGTGCCTGCTGGATCCGCCGATCAGTGTGACAAGTGACAGCATTTGTAGACGGATCCAGGTGCGGATCCGTCTAGAAATGAATTGCAATAACGGATCCGTCCAGCGGCACCGTCAAATAGCGGCAGGGCGGATCCAACAGGGTGAACAGCCTGTCGGATACGTCCTGCCGCTAGTGTGAAAATATCATTAGCATTATCTGTATCTAAGCAATATCTATATTATTCAAATATATATTCAATATGGATATTGCTTAGATAAATCCATATATTGGTGGCAGATAAGGATTTTATATAGCTGAATAATGATGATGATGATCATAATAATGATGGCCAATAATTTATTTATATTTCCCAGGGGGTGTTGAATGTGTACTAGTGGGGGGGGACCAGGGCTGTAATAACGATCCCCAGATGCAGAGGGGAACGTTTACAAACTGCCACCTCTAGCCCCAGTGAATGCAGGAGGGACAAACATACCCTGTGCTGCTGGAGATCACCTCGGCTCTGGTTTGTACTGCACATGAGCGATCGCATACCAGAGCCGAGGCAGTGACAAGAGGGGGAGGGCACCAGAGGCTCTGACGTCTCGTTTACACAGCCTGGACACTCCCTCAAGCAGGGAGACGGCTGTAAACGAAACATCATCAGCAGAGCAGAGCCGGGCAGTGTGAGGAGAGCTGGAGGGGGGAGGGGGGAGGGCACCAGAGGCTCTGACGTTTCGTTTACAGAGCCTGGACACTCCCTCAAGCAGGGAAAAGCTTGTAAACGAAACGTCATCAGCAGAGCAGGGTTACTGACGTCAGGTGTAACATGACCCTGAACTGAACTGGCCAAATAGTGATAGATAGGTGATGAAAGTGATTTTAAGAATCTTTCACTGGTCTACACTAAATGCAATTAGAATAGATTTATTTAAGTCGGATAACCCCTTTAGGCTCCAGGCCCTTCTGCCTCCGGATGTCCAATGTCACATTTAAAACTTGAGACTTTGTGGGGTTAATCAAGAAGTTAGATAGATCCCCAAAAAGTTCAAATAATGACTGTATAGCCGTAAAGGCTTCATCTGGATTTGTAATTAATACCAATAGGTCATCAGCAAACGCCGCTAATTGGTGGTGAACCCCCTGTAGCTCAATACCCCGTATTCTATCATCTTGTCTTATAGCCTGGAATAGACACTAAACTGTCAAGACAAATAGCAAGGGCGACAGAGGACATCCCTGTCTTGTCCCTTTGGAAATTTGTAGAGGGGGAGAGAGTGTACCATTAACCACCACTTTAGCAGAGGGCTTGGAATACATAGCCATGATAGCGTTGACAAAGTCTGCAGGGATTTTGAATTTTGTCAAGGCTTTCTGCATAAACATCCAATCTATACGGTCAAACGCTTTTTCGGCGTCTGTCCCCAGCAGTAATAAAGGTACAGAACGGCTACACGCGTATTGGATGATGTTGATAAGACGAGTAGTGTTCATTGTACCCTCTCTCCCCGCTACAAATCCAACTTGCTCGCTATTTATAAGGTTTGGCAGTAATGGTTTTAGCCTAAGCGGCAAGAGTTTGGCAAACATTTTTAAATCATTATTTAATAGAGATATGGGCCTATAACTGGCACAGCTCGTCTCATCTTTTCCCTCTTTAGGGATAATAGTGATGTGAGCCATCAGCATCTGTTCTGGCAGTGGTTTCCCTCTGAATGTGTCATTGCATAATGCCAAAAATTGGGGAAGAAGAACCTTCTGAAACTTACGGTAATAAACCATTGGAAGGCCATCAGGGCCCGGACTTTTATGCATCGGGATTGATTTAACTACTTCCATTATCTCCTGTAATGTAAAAGGTTTTAGTAGAGAAGCGATCTGTTGGTCTTCAAGTGTGGGAAGATCCAGAGATGCTAACCAGTCATCAATCCTTTTCGATCTCTGATCTCTATCTTGTAATGTATTGTTGGAACGGAGATTATATAATGCCTCATAAAATTCTTTGAACCGTATCGCTATTTCTTCTGCATTCCTAGCTAGTGAGGATGTTGTTGTGCGTATCTTTTGTATGTATGATTTAGCTTTCCTCTTTTTAATCTTTGCGAGTAAGAATTTCAATCTCCATGCGCATAATATTTAAATCGTGCAGAGAGAAAAAGCTTAGCCGTTCTTTGGTTCAAGATATTTTTGAGGGATGAGCGTGTTTGATTCAACTGTATCAGATCCTCCTCAGATCGGGTTTTTTTTATGAGAAGTTTCTAAAGCTTGTATTTTCTTTGTTAAGGATGACACCTGTTCTTCTCTTTTCTTTTTAAGGAAAGAACCCAAACTTATAAAGTGACCTCTTATTACAGCCTTATGGGCCTCCCAAATCATGCCTTGTGCAACATCCGGAGTTGCATTTAGCTGGAAATATTCCTCTAGCTTTCCTGTAGCCTTCTGAACATGCTCCGGTGAGTCCAGCAATGTCTCATTGAGCCTCCAATTTGACATAGGTTTAGGCATTGACTCAAAACCCATCTCTACAAACAACGGAGCATGGTGTCCTTAGCTCTATCTCTGCCAACTTTTCCCATTTCTGGGCTTCTGTTGTGGCTTAAAAAGCTTGTGTGGTTGTCAAATCTCTTAGGCCGAGTTCACACGAACGTGTGTGACCCGTGCCTGTGCTGCGGCCTGCAAATTGCGGGCCGCAATGCACGATCGCCGGCCGTAGGTCAGCCGCATCAGATCGCGGACCCATTTACTTTAATGGGTCCGCGATCCGCCCAGTCCGCAAAAAAATAGGACATGTTCTATCTTTTTGCGGAACGGAAGTACGGGATGCAACCCCTCGGAAGCACTCCGTAAAGCTTCCGAGGGGTCCCGTTCCGTGCGGCCGTTCCGCAATTCCGGATTTGCGGACCCATTGAAGTGAATGGGTCCGCATCCGTGATGCGGAATGCACACGGAACTGTGGCCGTGTATTGCGGCCCGCAATACAGCCACGGATCACACACGTTCGTGTGAACTAGGCCTTAAACAGCTGATAGACAGTGGTGGCAGTTGTCGGGCCACTGCTGATGTGATATTAAATCCAAGATAACCCATTAAAATCCATAACAAAGAAAACCGACAATGATAAGTTGAATCCTTATCAATTATTATATTACGTTATAATTTTTTGTGAAAACATCAGTATTAGGGTACTTTCACACTTGCGGCAGAGGAATCCGGCAGGCAGTTCTGTCGCCGGAACTGCCTGCCGGATCCGTCAAAATGTATGCCAACTGATGGCATTTGTAACACTGGTGTCATCCGGAAAAACGGATCCGGCATTTATTTTTTTCACATATTTTTCGATCTGCGCAGACCGGAAGGACGGATCCGGCATTGCGGTATTTTGAATGCCGGATCCGGCACTAATACATTCCGATGTAAAAAAAATGACGTATCCTGCATTCCGGCAAGTGTTCCGGATTTTTGGCCGGAGATAAAACCGGAGAATGCTGCGGTATTATCTCGGTCCTGAACAGTCAAAAACGCTGAACTGAAGACATCCTGATGCATCATGAACGGATTGCTCTCCTTTCAGAATGCATGGGGATAAAACTGATCAGTTCTTTTCCGGTATAGATCCCCTAGGACGGAACTCTATGCCGGAAAAGAAAAACGCTAGCGTGAAAGTACCCTTATATGTTTAACCCCTTAAAGACCGGGTCATTTTTCACCTTTTTGCAAATCTCACATGTGTCACTTTATGTGGTGATAACTTTAAAACGCTTTTACTTATCCTGGCCATTCTGAGACTGTTTTCTCGTCACATATTGCACTTCATGACAGTGGTAAATTTGAATAAAAATATTTAATTTTTATTTATAAAAAAAATACTAAATTTACCCAAAAGTTTGAAAAATTTGCAACTTTTCAAATTTCAATTTCTCTGCTTTTAATTAGGTAGAGTCTATGCGCATCTTCACCTTGCACAGCGCATGCGCAGTTCTAACAATATGAGCTTGTCTGCCCTTAAGTGTTTGCGCTGATGTTTAGTGCGCAGGACGTCACTGCTGACGAATAAAATAGATGTCTGTGATTGGTGCTTCACTCCTTTTGTGAAAGTCCGGTAATGAACACTATTGGCTGGTCACTCTTTTTGCCCTAAATGTGATAGGACTATCGTTCTGTCAATCTAAACATAGAGTATTTAATCCTCCAGTCCGATGGGGACACTCATTGCTGCTAGAGTTGAGCGAACACCTGGATGTTCGGGTTCGAGAAGTTCGGCCGAACTTCCCGGAAATGTTCGGGTTCAGGATCCGAACCCGACCCGAACTTCGTCCCGAACCCGAACCCCATTGAAGTCAATAGGTACCCGAACTTTTCGGCACTAAAAAGGCTGTAAAACAGCCCAGGAAAGAGCTAGAGGGCTGAAAAAGGCAGCAACATGTAGGTAAATCCCCTGCAAACAAATGTGGATAGGAAAATGAATTAAAATAAAAATAAAATATATAAAAATAAACCAATATCAATTGGAGAGAGGTCCCATAGCAGAGAATCTGGCTTCACGTCAGCAGAGAATCAGTATTCATGCCATAGCAGAGAATCTGGCTTCACGTCACCCACCACTGTAACAGTCCATTGTCATATATTTAGGCCCCGGCACCCAGGCAGAGGAGAGAGGTCCCGTAACAGAGAATCTGGCTTCATGTCAGCACAGAATCAGTCTTCATGTCATAGCAGAGAATCAGGCTTAACGTCACCCACCACTGGAACAGGCCACTGTCACACATTTAGGCCCTGGCACCCAGACAGAGGAGAAAGGTCCCATAACAGAGAATCTGGCTTCATGTCAGCACAGAATCAGTCTTCATGTCATAGCAGAGAATCAGGCTTCACGTCACCCACCACTGGAACAGGCCACTGTCACATATTTAGGCCCAGGAACCCAGGCAGAGGAGAGAGGTCCCATAACAGAGATTCAGGCTTCATGTCAGCAGAGAATCAGTCTTCATGTCATAGCAGAGAATCAGGCTTCAAGTCACCCACCACTGGAACAGGCCACTGTCACATATTTAGGCCCAGGCACCCAGGCAGAGGAGAGAGGTCCCATAACAGAGATTCAGGCTTCATGTCAGCAGAGAATCAGTCTTCATGTCATAGCAGAGAATCAGGCTTCACGTCACCCACCACTGGAACAGGCCACTGTCACATATTTAGGCCCAGGCACCCAGGCAGAGGAGAGAGGTCCCATAACAGAGATTCAGGCTTCATGTCAGCAGAGAATCAGTCTTCATGTCATAGCAGAGAATCAGGCTTCACGTCACCCACCACTGGAACAGGCCACTGTCACATATTTAGGCCCAGGCACCCAGGCAGAGGAGAGAGGTCCCGTAACAGAGAATCTGGCTTCATGTCAGCACAGAATCAGTCTTCATGTCATAGCAGAGAATCAGGCTTCACGTCACCCACCACTGGAACAGGCCACTGTCACACATTTAGGCCCAGGCACCCAGATAGAGGAGAGAGGTCCCGTAACAGAGAATCTGGCTTCATGTCAGCACAGAATCAGTCTTCATGTCATAGCAGAGAATCAGGCTTCACGTTACCCACCACTGGAACAGGCCACTGTCACACATTTAGGCCCTGGCACCCAGACAGAGGAGAGAGGTCCCATAACAGAGAATCTGGCTTCATGTCAGCAGAGAATCAGTCTGCATGTCATAGCAGAGAATCAGGCTTTACGTCACCCAACACTGGAACAGGCCACTGTCACATATTTAGGCCCAGGCACCCAGACAGAGGAGAGAGGTCCCGTAACAGAGAATCTGGCTTCATGTCAGCACAGAATCAGTCTTCATGTCATAGCAGAGAATCAGGCTTCACGTCACCCACCACTGGAACAGGCCACTGTCACATATTTAGGCCCAGGCACCCAGGCAGAGGAGAGAGGTCCCATAACAGAGATTCAGGCTTCATGTCAGCAGAGAATCAGTCTTCATGTCATAGCAGAGAATCAGGCTTCACGTCACCCACCACTGGAACAGGCCACTGTCACACATTTAGGCCCTGGCACCCAGACAGAGGAGAGAGGTCCCGTAACAGAGAATCTGGCTTCATGTGAGCACAGAATCAGTCTTCATGTCATAGCAGAGAATCAGGCTTCACGTCACCCACCACTGGAACAGGCCACTGTCACATATTTAGGCCCCGGCACCCAGACAGAGGAGAGAGGTCTCGTAACAGAGAATCTGGCTTCATGTCAGCACAGAATCAGTCTTCATGTCATAGCAGAGAATCAGGCTTCACGTCACCCACCACTGGAACAGGCCACTGTCACATATTTAGGCCCAGGCACCCAGGCAGAGGAGAGAGGTCGCGTAACAGAGAATCTGGCTTCATGTCAGCACAGAATCAGTCTTCATGTCATAGGAGAGAATCAGGCTTCACGTCACCCACCACTGGAACAGGCCACTGTCACACATTTAGGCCCCGGCACCCAGACAGAGGAGAGGTTCATTCAACTTTGGGTTGCCCCGCAATATAATGTTAAAATGAAAATAAAAATAGGATTGAATGAGGAAGTGCCCTGGAGTACAATAATATATTGTTAAGGGGAGGTAGTTAATGTCTAATCTGCACAAGGGATGGACAGGTCCTGTGGGATCCATGCCTGGTTCATTTTTATGAACGTCAGCTTGTCCACATTGGCTGTAGACAGGCGGCTGCGTTTGTCTGTAATGACGCCCCCTGCCATGCTGAATACACGTTCAGACAAAACGCTGGCCGCCGGGCAGGCCAGCACCTCCAAGGCATAAAAGGCTAGCTCTGGCCACGTGGACAATTTGGAGACCCAGAAGTTGAATGGGGCCGAACCATCAGTCAGTACGTGGAGGGGTGTGCACACGTACTGTTCCACCATGTTAGTGAAATGTTGCCTCCTGCTAACACGTTCCGTATCAGGTGGTGGTGCAGTTAGCTGTGGCGTGGTGACAAAACTTTTCCACATCTCTGCCATGCTAACCCTGCCCTCAGAGGAGCTGGCCGTGACACAGCTGCGTTGGCGACCTCTTGCTCCTCATCTGCCTTCGTCTTGGGCTTCCACTGGTTCCCCTGTGACATTTGGGAATGCTCTCAGTAGCGCGTCTACCAACGTGCGCTTGTACTCGCGCATCTTCCTATCACGCTCCAGTGTAGGAAGTAAGGTGGGCACATTGTCTTTGTACCGGGGATCTAGCAGGGTGGCAACCCAGTAGTCCGCACACATTAAAATGTGGGCAACTCTGCTGTCATTGCGCAGGCACTGCAGCATGTAGTCGCTCATGTGTGCCAGGCTGCCCAGAGGTAAGGACAAGCTGTCCTCTGTGGGAGGCGTATCGTCATCGTCCTGTGTTTCCCCCCAGCCACGCACCAGTGATGGGCCCGAGCTGCTTTGGGTGCCACCCCGCTGTGAACATGCTTCATCCTCATCCTCCTCCACCTCCTCCTCATCCTCGTCCTCCTCGTCCTCCAGTAGTGGGCCCTGTCTGGCCACATTTGTACCTGGCCTCTGGTGTTGCAAAAAACCTCCCTCTGAGTCACTTCGAAGACATTGGCCTGAAAGTGCTAAAAATGACCCCTCTTCCTCCTCTTCCTCCTGGGCCACCTCCTCTTCCATCATCACCCTAAGTGTTTTCTCAAGGAGACATAGAAGTGGTATTGTAACGCTGATAACGGCGTCATCGCCACTGGCCATGTTGGTGGAGTACTCGAAACAGCGCAACAGGGCACACAGGTCTCGCATGGAGGCCCAGTCATTGGTGGTGAAGTGGTGCTGTTCCGCAGTGCGTGCTGCAGCTGAAACTCCACTATGGCCTGCTGCTGCTCGCACAGTCTGTCCAGCATGTGCAAGGTGGAGTTCCACCTGGTGGGCACATCGCATATGAGGCGGTGAGCGGGAAGGCCGAAGTTATGCTGTAGCGCAGACAGGCGTGCAGCAGCAGGGTGTGAACGCCGGAAGCGCGAACAGATGGCCCGCACTTTATGCAGCAGCTCTGACATGTCGGGGTAGTTGCGAATGAACTTCTGCACCACCAAATTCAGCACATGCGCCAGGCAAGGGATGTGCGTCAAACCGGCTAGTCCCAGAGCTGCAACGAGATTTCGCCCATTATCGCACACCACCAGGCCGGGCTTAAGGCTCACCGGCAGCAACCACTCGTCGGTCTGTTGTTCTATACCCCGCCACAACTCCTGTGCGGTGTGGGGCCTGTCCCCCAAACATATGAGTTTCAGAATGGCCTGCTGACGTTTACCCCGGGCTGTGCTGAAGTTGGTGGTGAAGGTGTGTGGCTGACTGGATGAGCAGGTGGAAGAAGAGGAGGAGGAAGCTGAGTAGGAGGAGGAGGAGACAGGAGGCAAAGAATGTTGCCCTGCGATCCTTGGCGGCGGAAGGACGTGCGCCAAACAGCTCTCCGCCTAGGGCCCAGCTGCCACTACATTTACCCAGTGTGCAGTTAGGGAGATATAGCGTCCCTGGCCGTGCTTACTGGTCCACGTATCTGTGGTTAGATGGACCTTGCCACAGATGGCGTTGCGCAGTGCACACTTGATTTTATCGGACACTTGGTTGTGCAGGGAAGGCACGGCTCTCTTGGAGAAGTAGTGCCGGCTGGGAACAACATACTGTGGGACAGCAAGCGACATGAGCTGTTTGATGCTGTCTGTGTCCACCAGCCTAAATGACAGCATTTCATAGGCCAGTAGTTTAGAAATGCTGGCATTCAGGGCCAGGGATCGAGGGTGGCTAGGTGGGAATTTACGCTTTCTCTCAATTGTTTGTGAGATGGAGAGCTGAACGTTGCCGTGTGACATGGTTGAGATGCTTGGTGACGCAGGTGGTGGTGTTGGTGGTACATCCCATGTTTGCTGGGCGGCAGGTGCCAACGTTCCTCCAGAGGCGGAGGAAGAGGCCGAGGCTGCAGCAGCAGAAGAGGCCGGGGCGGCAGCAGCAGAAGAGATAGCAGGGGGAGCCTGAGTGACTTCCTTGTTTTTAAGGTGTTTACTCCACTGCAGTTCATGCTTTGCATGCAGGTGCCTGGTCATGCAGGTTGTGCTAAGGTTCAGAACGTTAATGCCTCGCTTCAGGCTCTGATGGCACAGCGTGCAAACCACTCGGGTCTTGTCGTCAGCACATTGTTTGAAGAAGTGCCATGCCAGGGAACTCCTTGAAGCTTCCTTTGGGTTGCTCGGTCCCAGATGGCGGCGGTCAGTAGCAGGCGGAGTCTCTTGGCGGCGGGTGTTCTGATTTTGCCCACTGCTCCCTCTTTTGCTACGCTGTTGGCTCGGTCTCACCACTGCCTCTTCCTCCGAACTGTGAAAGTCAGTGGCACGACCTTCATTCCATGTGGGGTCTAGGACCTCATCGTCCCCTGCATCGTCTTCCACCCAGTCTTGATCCCTGACCTCCTGTTCAGTCTGCACACTGCAGAAAGACGCAGCAGTTGGCACCTGTGTTTCGTCATCATCAGAGACGTGCTGAGATGGTATTCCCATGTCATCATCATCAGGAAACATAAGTGGTTGTGCGTTAGTGCATTCTATGTCTTCCACCGCTGGGGAAGGGCTAGGTGGATGCCCTTGGGAAACCCTGGCAGCAGAGTCTTCAAACAGCATAAGAGACTGCTGCATAACGTGAGGCTCAGACAGTTTCCCTGATATGCAAGGGGGTGATGTGACAGACTGATGGGCTTGGTTTTCATGCGCCATCTGTGCGCTTTCTGCAGAAGACTGGGTGGGAGATAATGTGAACATGCTGGATGCACTATCGGCCACCCAATTGACTAATGCCTGTACCTGCTCAGGCCTTACCATCCTTAGAACGGCATTGGGCCCCACCAAATATCCCTGTAAATTCTGGCGGCTACTGGGACCTGAGGTAGTTGGTACACTAGGACGTGTGGCTGTGGCAGAACGGCCACGTCCTCTCCCAGCACCAGAGGGTCCACTAACACCACCACGACCATGTCCACGTCCGCGTCCGCGTCCCTTATTAGATGTTTTCCTCATTGTTCCCGTTCACCACAATTTTGAAAATGGCAAATTTGGGAATACTTTTTCAACCCAGAACAAAAACTGTGCTTTTACGGTCACTACAAATAATTTGACCAGCTAAAACAGTACTGATTTAGAGGAATATAAATGTCAGGCCTATTTTTTAGGCGCTGTGTGACAGGTATACCTTTAATCACAGAATTAGACTTGTATCTGCACTGTAGCGTGTGTGTTAAGTTTTTCAGAATGACACTATCAGCACCTTGAATCTAATATACCCTTTTTGGGATAGATTTAAAGTAGGCCTGATATAGCAGAAACTACCAATTTAGAAAATGGCAAATTTGGGAATTCTTTTTCAACCCAGAACAAAAACTGTGCTTTTACGGTAACTACAAATAATTTGACCAGCTAAAACAGTACTGATTTAGAGGAATATAAATGTCAGGCCTATTTTTTAGGCGCTGTGTGACAGGTATACCTTTAATCACAGAATTAGACTTGTATCTGCACTGTAGCGTGTGTGTTAAGTTTTTCAGAATGACACTATCAGCACCTTGAATCTAATATACCCTTTTTGGGATAGATTTAAAGTAGGCCTGATATAGCAGAAACTACCAATTTAGAAAATGGCAAATTTGGGAATACTTTTTCAACCCAGAACAAAAACTGTGCTTTTACGGTCACTACAAATAACTTGACCAGCTAAAACAGTACTGATTTGGAGGAATATAAATGTCAGGGCTATTTTTTAGGCGCTGGGTGACAGGCTCAACTTGCCCCTGATGTAGTATATGGTCAAAAAATAACCACACTATTGATGGTTAAATGCACTTGGGTGACACAGGCTCAGCCTGCACCTGATGTAGTATATGGCCAAAAAATAACCACACTGTTGATGGTTAAATGCACTTGGGTGACACAGGCTCAGCCTGCACCTGATGTAGTATATGGCCAAAAAATAACCACACTGTTGATGGTTAAATGCACTTGGGTGACACAGGCTCAGCCTGCAGCTGATGTAGGATATAGCAAAAAATAACCACACTATTGATGGTTAAATGCACTTGGTGGTAGCTTGTGCTGGCGCACCACAAGCCACAAAATGGCCGCCGATCACCCCAGAAAAAAGTGATATAAAAACACTCTGGGCAGCCTAAAAAAAGTGAGCAATTCAATATCAGCACTTCAATGATCCACAGCTGGAGATCGATCACTGAATTAAGTCTTTTGGAGGAGTTAAGCAGCAACCTCTCCCTATGCTTGAATCAGCAGAGTGACGTGCAGCGCTACGTGACCCAAGCTTATATAGAGGCTGGGTCACATGCTGCACTGGCCAATCACAGCCATGCCAATAGTAGGCAAGGCTGTGATGGCCTCTTGGGGCAAGTAGTATGACGCTTGTTGATTGGCTGCTTTGCAGCCTTTCAAAAAGCGGCAAGAAAGCGCCGAACACCGAACCCGAACCCGGACTTTTACGAAAATGTTCGGGTCCGTGTCACGGACACCCCAAAATTCGGTACGAACCCGAACTATACAGTTCGGGTTCGCTCATCCCTAATTGCTGCCCATTTACCCCTGAAGAAGCCAGAATCCTAGTGAAACGTCGGGGGGCAGTTTTTAGCTTTTAAACACAGTTCTCCACTCCACTGCGAATCAATCACCAATAGTCCGGCTGGACTATATTCCAATGCTTAGTCCGTTAATGTGCTTAAGATAGACACGGTACCAAGACTGTGTGCTATGTATGTTTGCAGGGCTAATTGCTAACAGGCTTTATAGTAGTCTGTAAGCACATGCGATTGTTAGGTGAATACATTTGTCAGTGGGTTGAACGCATTCAGGTTCCCACTGCATGACACGGCTGGTTTGTCAATTTCACCTAGTCAGCAGTAGCTCTGCATACATTGACACGGCAGTACTCGGCATTTAGAGTGAAAGGGTGGGAGATAGTGCACATCTCCGGACCCCCCTCACTGACCAACAGTTATAGCCACCTGTGAAGTGGCGACTGTATTTTTAAACATTTTTTGGTTCACCAATAAAAAAAAAAAACTGCACTTGTTCACATTTAAATTTTAGCTTATGAATTAATAATAAAAGTGAAATTTCAACCTGGGTCAAGATAGGTTTATCGCCTGTTCAGGCATCTGCTAATAAATATGTTAAATAACCTTACCCAGGCTAGGTCCAGATTATGAATACCCAATCCTACCAAGCTGCTCAGCCAGGTCTGTGTTTAACCACCTCAGCCCCCAGTGCTTAAACACCCTGAAAGACCAGGCCACTTTTTACACTTCTGACCTACACTACTTTCACCGTTTATTGCTCGGTCATGCAACTTACCACCCAAATGAATTTTACCTCCTTTTCTTCTCACTAATAGAGCTTTCATTTGGTGGTATTTCATTGCTGCTGACATTTTTACTTTTTTTGTTATTAATCGAAATTTAACGATTTTTTTGCAAAAAAATGAAATTTTTCACTTTCAGTTGTAAAATTTTGCAAAAAAAACGAGATCCATATATAAATTTTGCTCTAAATTTATTGTTCTACATGTCTTTGATTAAAAAAAAATGTTTGGGTAAAAAGAAAAAGGTTTGGGTAAAAGTTAGAGCGTTTACAAACTATGGTACAAAAATGTGAATTTCCGCTTTTTGAAGCAGCTCTGACTTTCTGAGCACCTGTCATGTTTCCTGAGGTTCTACAATGCCCAGACAGTACAAACACCCCACAAATGACCCCATTTCTGAAAGTAGACACCCTAAGGTATTCGCTGATGGGCATAGTGAGTTCATAGAAGTTTTTATTTTTTGTCACAAGTTAGCGGAAAATGATGATTTTTTTTTTTTTCTTACAAAGTCTCATATTCCACTAACTTGTGACAAAAAATAAAAACTTCTATGAACTTACTATGCCCATCACGAAATACCTTGGGGTCTCTTCTTTCCAAAATGGGGTCACTTGTGGGGTAGTTATACTGCCCTGGCATTCTAGGGGCCCAAATGTGTGGTAACGAGTTTGAAATCAAATTCTGTAAAAAATGACGAGTGAAATCCGAAAGGTGCTCTTTGGAATATGGGCCCCTTTGCCCACCTAGGCTGCAAAAAAGTGGCACACATCTGGTATCTCCGTATTCAGTAGAAGTTGGGGAATGTGTTTTGGGGTGTCATTTTACATATACCCATGCTGGGTGAGAGAAATATCTTGGCAAAAGACAACTTTTCCCATTTATTTTATACAAAGTTGGCATTTGACCAAGATATTTATCTCACCCAGCATGGGTATATGTAAAAAGACACCCCAAAACACATTCCCCAACTTCTACTGAATACGGAGATACCAGATGTGTGACACTTTTTTGCAGCCTAGGTGGGCAAAGGGGCCCATATTCCAAAGAGCACCTTTCGGATTTCACTCGTCATTTTTTACAGAATTTGATTTCAAACTCCTTACCACACATTTGGGCCCCTAGAATGCCAGGGCAGTATAACTACCCCACAAGTGACCCCATTTTGGAAAGAAGACACCCCAAGGTATTCCGTGAGGGGCATGGCGAGTTCCTAGAATTTTTTATTTTTTGTCACAAGTTAGTGGAAAATGATGTTTTTTTTTTTTCATACAAAGTCTCATATTCCACTAACTTGTGACAAAAAATAAAAACTTCCATGAACTCACTATGCCCATCAGCGAATACCTTGGGGTCTCTTATTTCCAAAATGGGGTCACTTGAGGGGTAGTTATACTGCCCTGGCATTCTAGGGGCCCAAATGTGTGGTAAGGAGTTTGAAATCAAATTCTGTAAAAAATGACGAGTGAAATCCGAAAGGTGCTCTTTGGAATATGGGCCCCTTTGCCCACCTAGGCTACAAAAAAGTGTCACACATCTGGTATCTCCGTATTCAGTAGAAGTTGGGGAATGTGTTTTGGGGTGTCTTTTTACATATACCCATGCTGGGTGAGATAAATATCTTGGTCAAATGCCAACTTTGTATAAAAAAATGGGAAAAGTTGTCTTTTGCCAAGATATTTCTCTCACCCAGCATGGGTATATGTAAAATGACACCCCAAAACACATTCCCCAACTTCTACTGAATACGGAGATACCAGATGTGTGACACTTTTTTCAGCCTAGGTGGGCAAAGGGGCCCATATTCCAAAGAGCACCTTTCGGATTTCACTCATCATTTTTTACAGAATTTGATTTCAAACTCCTTACCACACATTTGGGTCCCTAGAATGCCAGGGCAGTATAACTACCCCACAAGTGACCCCATTTTGGAAAGAAGAGACCCCAAGGTATTCGCTGATGGGCATAGTGAGTTCATGGAAGTTTTTATTTTTTGTCACAAGTTAGTGGAATATGAGACTTTGTATGAAAAAAAAAAAAAAAAAAATCATCATTTTCCACTAACTTGTGACAAAAAATAAAAAATTCTAGGAACTCGCCATGCCCCTCACGGAATACCTTGGGGTCTCTTCTTTCCAAAATGGGGTCACTTGTGGTGTAGTTATACTGCCCTGGCATTTTCCAGGGGCCCTAATGTGTGGTAAGTAGGTAAATGACCTGTGAAATCCGAAAGGTGCTCTTTGGAATGTGGGCCCCTTTGCCCACCTAGGCTGCAAAAAAGTGTCACACATGTGGTATCTCCGTATTCAGGAGACGTTGGGGAATGTGTTTTGGGGTGTCATTTTACATATACTCATGCTGGGTGAGAGAAATATCTTGGCAAAAGACAACTTTTCCCATTTTTTTATACAAAGTTGGCATTTGACCAAGATATTTCTCTCACCCAGCATGGGTATATGTAAAACGACACCCCAAAACACATTCACCAACTTCTCCTGAATACGGAGATACCACATGTGTGACACTTTTTTGCAGCCTAGGTGGGCAAAGGTGCCCAAATTCCTTTTAGGAGGGCATTTTTAGACATTTGGATACCAGACTTCTTCTCACGTTTTGGGGCCCCTAAAATGCCAGGGCAGTATAAATACCCCACATGTGACCCCATTTTGGAAAGAAGACACCCCAAGGTATTCAATGAGGGGCATGGCGAGTTCATAGAAAAAAAAAAAATTTGGCACAAGTTAGCAGAAATTGATTTATTTATTTTTTTCTCACAAAGTCTCCCTTTCCGCTAACTTGGGACAAAAATTTCAATCTTTCATGGACTCTATAAGCCCCTCAGCAAATACCTTGGGGTGTCTTCTTTCCAAATTGGGGTCATTTGTGGGGTGTTTGTACTGCCCTGGCATTTGAGGGTCTCCGCAATCATTACATGTATGCCCAGCATTAGGAGTTTCTGCTATTCTCCTTATATTGAGCATACGGGTAATGAGATTTTTTTTTTCCGTTCAGCCTCTGGGCTGAAAGAAAAAAATGAACGGCACAGATTTTTTCATCCACATTGATCGATGCGAATGAAGAAATCTGTGCCAAAAAAAGAAAAAGGAGGGGAAAGGCGTCTGCCAGGACATAGGAGCTCCGCCCAACATCCATACCCACTTAGCTCGTATGCCCTGGCAAACCCGATTTCTCCATTCACATCAATCGATGTGGATGAATAAATCATTGCCGGGATTTTTTTTTTTTATATATATATACAAAGTGTTTGCCAAAGTATATGAACACCGCCACCTCCTCAGCTCATATGCCTCGGCAAACGTATCTTTTACTGCAGAGGAGAAATCTCGTCTTGCAGCGCCGCATACACCGACTTGCGTGTAATCTGACAGCAGCGCAATGCTTCTGTCCGAATGCACATCAGTGCTGCAGCTAGTCGATCGGTTGGTCCACCTGGAAGGTAAAAAAAACAAAACAAAAAAGAAAAAACCAGGCCGCAAAGCAATAACTTTATTAACTTTAGAACAGAACATATTAACTTTTTTTTAAACTTTTTTACTTACCGGTAATTTTTTTTTTGTTTAGTTTTTTTTAACCTTTATAGAACAAACCTCTCCTTCCCCATGGGACAATGTGCAAAGCGCAAATCGCCCAAAGATGTGGCGAAGTACGTTATGCACTTTATCCCAGGTGAAAGGAGAGGTTTGCAGCAGCTGTGAGTAAAAGGGCCCTAATAGCCCTGTGTGCCTGTCCTGTGAGATGCAATCCCTATGCTAAGTGTACCTGTGTGTGGTACTTCCGGAAACACTCACCAAAGCATAGGGCAGGGTGGTCAGGACAGTCAGGACAGAAATAGCGGGTGTCACGCCTTATTCCACTCCTGCTACAGACACGACATCTTTTTCGGGGTGACGGTTGGGTTGAGGTACCAGGAATGACACTGGGGAAATGTCGCTCGTGTAGACGGCTAACTACACTGGTGGATGGGGCCACGGAACCTCCTGGGTAAAGGAGGTTATCGATGATCTCTTCCTGGAATTTGAGGAAAGATCGTGTTCTCCCAGCCTTACTGTAGAGAACAAAACTATTGTACAGCGCCAATTGAATTAAATATACAGACACCTTCTTATACCAGCGTCTGGTTCTGCGGGAAACTAAATACGGAGACAACATCTGGTCATTGAAGTCCACCCCTCCCATGAGCGCATTATAGTCGTGGACACAGAGGGGCTTTTCAATGACACGGGTTGCTCGCTCAATTTGGATTGTCGTGTCTGCGTGAATGGCGGAGAGCATGTAAACGTCACGCTTGTCTCTCCATTTCACCGCGAGCAGTTCTTCGTTACACAAGGCAGCCCTCTCCCCCCTTGCAAGACGGGTGGTTACAAGCCGTTGGGGGAAGCCCACGCGACTAGTTCGCGCGGTGCCACAGGCGCAAATCCGTTCTAGAAACAAATGCCTAAAGAGGGCCACACTTGTGTAGAAATTGTCCACATAAAGATGGTACCCCTTGCCGAATAAGGGTGACACCAAGTCCCAGACTGTCTTCCCACTGCTCCCCAGGTAGTCAGGGCAACCGACCGGCTCCAGGGTCTGATCTTTTCCCTCATAGATCCGAAATTTGTGGGTATAGCCTGTGGCCCTTTCACAGAGCTTATACAATTTGACCCCATACCGGGCACGCTTGCTTGGGATGTATTGTTTGAAGCCAAGGCGCCCGGTAAAATGTATTAGGGACTCGCCTACGCAGATGTTTTGCTCAGGGGTATACAAATCTGCAAATTTCTGGTTGAAATGGTCTATGAGGGGCCGAATTTTGTGGAGCCGGTCAAAAGCAGGGTGGCCTCTGGGACGGGAGGTGGTGTTGTCGCTAAAATACAGAAAACGCAGGATGGTCTCAAAACGTGTCCTGGACATAGCAGCAGAGAACATGGGCATGTGATGAATCGGGTGTGTGGACCAATATGACCGCAATTCATGCTTTTTTGTCAGGCCCATGTTGAGGAGAAGGCCCAGAAAATTTTTAAGTTCGGAAACTTGGACTGGTTTCCACCGGAAAGGCTGGGCATAATAGCTTCCCGGGTTTGCGGTTATAAATTGTGTGGCATACCGGTTTGTCTCTGCCACGACTAAGTCCAAGAGCTCCGCAGTCAAGAACAGCTCAAAAAATCCCAGGGCCGAACCGATTTGAGCCGTCTCAACCCGAACTCCAGACTGGGCGGTGAAAGGGGGAACTACTGGTGCGGCTGAAGTTAGTGACTGCCAATCAGGGTTTGCCAGCACCTCAGGGATTCTAGGGGCTCTACGGGCCTGTCTGTGCGGTGGCTGCGACGGGGTAACTATTGCACGTGCCACCGTACCAGCTTCAACTGCCCTTTTGGTGCTCGCTACTTCACCATGTTGTACGGCAGTGCTGATACTAGGTCCAGGAAGGGCTGCGCTGCTGGTGTATGCCTCACCACGTGATCCGGCAGCGACAGCCCCACTCTGCTGCTCTTGAAGCGGATCCTGCGCAACCTGTGGTCTAGCGACATGGGGCCGGGTACGCCTGGTGCTGCCAGGGACCTCCACCTCCTCGTCCGAACTTTGGGTCAGAGAGCCACTGCTTTCCACAGGTTCATATTCTGACCCGCTAGATTCGTCAGATGAGGGTTCCCACTCCTCATCCGACTGGGTCAGAATCCTGTAGGCCTCTTCAGAAGAATACCCCCTGTTTGACATTTTGGACTACTAAATTTAGGGGTATTCCCTGAGACTACCCAAGAAAAAAAGGAAACCTGTCTTACAAAGGGGAGGCTAGCGAAGTACCGGAGACCGCTGCGGTTGATAAAAAATATCAAAACTGATTTTTTTATCGCCGCAGTGCGTGTAAAGTGAATGTGCAGTGATCAAAAAAAAAAATTTTTTTGTCACTGCGGTGGGGCGGGCGTGGGTGAACGCACGTGTGGGCGACCGATCAGGCCTGATCGGGCAAACACTGCGTTTTGAGTGGAGGGCGAGCTAAGGTGACACTAATACTATTATAGATCTGACCGTGATCAGTTTTGATCACTTACAGATACTATAAAAGTACAAATGCTGATTAGCGATACGCTAATCAGCGAATAAAAGTGACTGCGGTGCGGTGTGGTGGGCGCTAACTGACGCTAACTACCTAACCAAGGGGCCTAAACTATCCCTAAAACCTAACAGCCAATACTAGTGAAAAAAAAAAGTGACAGTTTACACTGATCACTTTTTGTCTTTCACTAAGTGATTGACAGGGGCGATCAAAGGGGTGATCAAAGGGTTAATTGGGGTGCAGGGGGGTGATCAGGGGCTACAGTGAAGTGTTTGGTGCTACTCACAGTTCAGTCTGCTTCTCTGCTGGATCCAACCGACGAAAAGGACCAGCAGAGAAGCAGAGAAGCCATATAACAGATCATATTTACTAATATGATCTGTTATATGGCCAGTGATTGGATTTTTTAAAAATCGCCAGCCTGCCAGCCAATGATCGTTGCTGGCAGGCTGGTGACGAACTTCTTCTTTAACTTTTGCCGGCCCGCGATGCGCATGCTCGGGCCGGCTTTGAGCGTCATCTCGCGTCTCGCGAGATGACGCGTATATGCGTGACTCTGCGCAGCGCTGCCACCTCCGGAACGCGATCCTGCGTTAGGCGGTCCGGAGGTGGTTAAACAGCTACAGCAGTGATATACCCCACTTGACACTGCAGCAAACCAAGGGCCTTAGTAGTGTTGTGCTTAACATCTACTGAGTGTAGTGACTGAAGCATTGACGAGTATATGGCACGACATTGCCGCAGTAATGCACGAAGATACCAGAAGAGAGGGCTGAAGCAGAGGGTTTAAAAGGGATTAACGGGGAGCAAAGGATTTTTAATAAAAAAATTTTTTCCGCATATTTGGTTTCATTGGGAAAAATTTTAAAGTCTAAGAACCCTGTTAACAACTGATAAACAGAATTTGACAATTTTGTACTGTTTTTTAGATTACTCATTTAGTTGAGTTTTGGACACCCTATTAATTGATAAGAGTTTCCAGCAGGATAACTTTCATCCAATATATGTTTATGGCGTATTCTTATGGCGCATTAATTCCTAAATGTTATACTAAATGTTAGAATACAGGTTTTCATATACATTTTTAACCATTTCTGAATTCAGGAGCCAGTCATGTACAGACAGACTATCTGGGGAGAAGACATGGAGCGCTTGCCAGTGGAAGAAGGGATCTATGATGTCTCCACTATGATGGCATCAGCACTGCTGGCCTGCTTTGATAATAATGTTAGTTTTACCATCTTTTATCTGTTGATTTGACCTATTTGTTTGTGGCCTTAAAGTTGTTGTTGACCCAAACCGCAATTGTAGTGATAAGCTAGAATCTGATCTGCCTAACCAGAGACACTTAACTAGATCCAGCGATCTGTTCAAGCCAAGAGGGTCCCCTCCCTGCTGCTCTGTTTCCCTGTGGACATTTGGCACCCCAGCTGACGTCATGTGGACTGTTGTAGCCATTAATTGGTCTCAGTGCTAATGGACAGTTCTGCTGCTGAGGAGCCATATCCCCACCCTCCTGACTGTACTTCATGTCTCCTTATGAACTCCAATTCCTACAGAGATTCAACTGAAGATTTATCAGCTGTATTCAAGATCCTAATCTTGACAAGGAGGATGAGGCATGTCTTTAGCTAAGTGATTAGGACAGGTTTTGTGTGTACTAATAGGATGGTGGCCATTTCATTTTCCCTGACAATTGCTGCCCAGATAAATAAAATACCCATTATAACTAATGAAAGGTATTTGCGAATATATTTATAATAAAGTAATATTAAAGTATTTTCACAAAAAATTTTTTCTTCATTTCCAGACAACAACTTTAATATTTTTCTCTATGGTTTCAGCTGTAATTTCTGTAAATGAACAGGAAGGGTAGCGTGTTGGTTGTCACGCATAAATTAGCTTTATCTTATAATCTGCTAACATATGGCTGATATGGCTTTATAAGCAGCAGAAACATCTTAATGCATGGGTAGCTGAATAGACCCTTTATCGAGACATTTCATTAATGCTTTTTTTTTTTTTTAAAGCAATTATTTATTTTTACCAAAGAGATGTTGTATGAATCATAATATATAGAAAAATTAGGGTGGGTTCACATATGTGTTGTATATTCTGTTATACCGACATAACTTTTTTTCCGTCTTGCAAGACAGACCTGTTATTTGTGCCCATAGAACTCTATTAGGATGGATCAAAACAGAATGCCTCTAAAGGGTTCTATTTTGCATTCCATCCTTAAATTCTGTTATATTCCCTTATAACCCTGTTATAATGGAATGGTATAACGGAATATACAATGCACCCTTACTGAATCTTGAATAGCAGATGTTTTTTCGCTTATACGTTTTCATTTTTCTTCCCCGTCTTCACAGAGCCTTATATTTTTTTTCCATTCACATAGCTGTATGAGGGCTTTTTGCTTGTTTTTTGTGGGACAAGTTGTACGTTCCAACGCCACCATTTAATATGGCATGTAATGTAGTGGAAAGCGGCAAAAAAATTCCAAAAGGGGTGGAATTGAAAAAAAAACACAATTCCGCCACAGTTTTACAGGTTTTGTCCCTACAGTGTTCTTTATGCGGCAAAACTAATCTGTTCCCTTTATTTTCTGGGTCTGTACGATTACAACGATACTACATACTGTATATATATATTTTCTTTGTGTTTTAATACTGAAAAGAAAGAAAAAACTTTGACAAAAATATATATTTTTTTACAATGCCATATTCTGACCCCCATAACTTTTTTATAGTTATGTCTATGGATCTGTGTGGGGGCTCATATTTGAGGGATGATCTGTAGTTTTTATTGAAAACATTTTGGAGTGTGTGTGATTTTTTTTATTACATTTTGTAAAATTTTCAAGTCAAGGGATGAAAAAGTGGAGAATTGGCCATTTTGATTTTGTTTTTCGTTCTGCCATTTGCCGTATGGTCACGCTTGACCCGGGCATCTAAAGGGTTAAATGCCTACAATCAGTATTATTGCCGGTCACAGACATGGGTCTCTGCTGTTTGAAACCGCTCGACGGCTATGGTGCCCACTGCCCTCGCGAGGGGGCGCCATAGTAGAAAATAGCTGGCGCTATAGCAGACAATTCTCCGCATTGTCTACCAGAATGCAGCCGGATCTCTAGCGGACCCCATTATACTTAATTTTATGCTTATTCTGGCAGTACCAGATCCAGAAAATTACCTGCCGGAATTCACAACAAAGGAATGAAACTACCCTAAGATGTGCTCCTGCACAGTATCTGATTTCTCACCACTGCAAGCCCAGCAACCAAAAGCAGAGAAGCAGAACAGAAATTGCATTGAATATTACAAAGTTGCACCTTGTCTGATTCCATCCATCGGTCATTCTTCTTGACTTACTATACAGAAATCCTCTGACCATCCATTGCTCATATCCCATATGAGACATCGCTCATATTTCATTGGGTTCTTCTATATTTTTGTAACAAGGATCAAAAATAGAGCAGTTTATTAAACTTCTGCCTAAATTATTTTTTAATTTCATGGACCACAATCTTTTAGTCACCGATGTTACATCACTGTAAACTACGTGTGTGTCACGGAACCATGAACCAGACGTACAACAAGAGATAAGTGAAAATGAGAAGGCTTTATTGAAAATAAAGCTGTAAAGCAAAAGTCCAAACGGATGGTGAAACCGAGCAGAGTCTTTGCGAAGCCAGAGGTCAGGAACCAGAAGGGTAGTCAGACGAAGCCAGGATCAGGAACCAGCAGGGTAGTCAGACGAAGCCAGGATCAGGAACCAGCAGGGTAGTCAGACGAAGCCAGGATCAGGAACCAGCAGGGTAGTCAGACGAAGCCAGGATCAGGAACCAGAAGGGTAGTCAGACGAAGCCAGGATCAGGAACCAGAAGCAGCAGCAGTCTTAGAAGCATGTGAACACAAGAGGACCAAGCAAGGAACTGAAGCCACAGACCTCCTATATATATATGAGCTAGGCATCCAGCTCCTCCCAGGGGAAGGAGGAGCCGCAGGGTGGAAGGCTACAAGAAACCCAGAATCCAAGATGGCCGCCAGCACATGTCAAACGAAGGAGAGCAGCAAGCAGGTAAGACCATGACAGTACCTCCCCCTCAAGGACCCCTCCTCCGCGGAGCACAAAACGGTTTCTGAGGGAAGCGTGCGTGGAAGGCTCGGAGCAAGGCAGGAGCATGGACATCTGCGGAGGGAACCCAGGAACGCTCCTCTGGACCATAACCACGCCAATGGACCAAAAACTGCAACCGACCGCGGACCAGGCGTGAGTCCAGGATATTGCTCACCTCATATTCCTCACGATTGCCCACTTGGACCGGACGAGGCCGAGGAACCGAGGAAGTGAAACGATTACACACCAGTGGCTTCAACAGGGAGACATGAAACACGTTGGAGATCCGCATGCCAGGAGGAAGCGCAAGGGCATAGGCTACCGGGTTTACCCTGCGAAGCACTCGGAAGGGACCAACAAAGCGAGGCGCCAGCTTGGGAGGGGGCACTCGAAGGTTGAGGTTGCGGGTGGACAACCATACACGGTCTCCGACCTGGTAGGAAGGAGCAGGCGCTCGTCTGCGATCAGCCTGGAGTCTCTGGCGCTGCGCAGAGACCTCAAGAGACTTCTGGATCTGTACCCAAGAAGCACGTAGGACGGAAAGGTGATCCTCCACAGCCGGAATATCCTGGGGAGAGAATACCTCCGGTAACACGGCAGGTTGGAACCCATAATTGGCCATGAAGGGAGACGTCCCAGAGGAAGAGTTCACCGCCGTGTTCCTGGCAAACTCAGCCCAAGGCAGGAGGTCAACCCAATTGTCTTGGTGATCGGAGACATAGCAACGAAGGAATTGCTCCAAGGCCTGATTGGATCGTTCTGCGGCCCCATTGGACTGAGGGTGGTAGGCCGAGGAGAAGGAGAGATGAATCCCCAACTGGGAGCAAAAGGCGCGCCAGAACCTGGACACAAACTGACTCCCCCGATCCGACACAATCTCCTTAGGCAAACCGTGCAACCGGAAGACCTCCCTGGCAAAAATCGTGGCCAACTCTTGTGCAGAGGGTAACTTCTTGAGAGGAACACAGTGGCACATTTTGGAAAACCGATCCACAATCATGAGAATGACCGTATGGCCTCGGGATGCAGGGAGGTCCACAATGAAATCCATCCCCAGGTGTGACCATGGACGCTCCCCGGTGGCTATGGGTTGCAGAAGGCCCAACGGAAGGTGCCGAGGGGACTTACTCTGGGCACAAACGGAGCATGCCGCTACATATGCGGCGATGTCGGAACGTAGGGAAGGCCACCAGAACAGACGTGAAACAGCCCAGGACAGCTGATTCTTTCCAGGATGCCCCGCGGTCTTGGAGTTATGGTAGGTACGCAACAACCGAGTGCGCAACTCCTCAGGCACAAAACATCTGCCGTTGGGTCTCCCAGAGGGAGCACCAGATTGAGCCGCCAAAATCTGCTCACCCAGGGGAGAGGTCAGGCTGGTGCGAATGGCGGCCAGGATCTGATTCGGAGGTATGACCGAAGTCGGAATCGACTCCTCCCTGGACAGCTCGGAGTACTGCCGTGATAAGGCATCCGCCCTGATGTTCTTGGAACCGGGTAGGTAGGAGACCACGTAATTAAAACGTGACAAGAACAGAGCCCATCTGGCCTGACGTGGTGTCAATCTCTTGGCCTCAGAAAGGTAGGTCAGATTCTTGTGGTCCGTCAGGATGAGAACCGGAACCACCGAACCCTCGAGCAAGTGCCTCCATTCTTTAAGGGCCTGCACGATGGCCAATAACTCCCTGTCACCAATCTGATAGTTGCACTCCGCGGAAGACAGTTTCCGGGAGTAAAACCCACAAGGAAGCAGAGGACCCTCTGGTGTTCTACGCTGAGACAGAAGGGCGCCTACTCCCGTCTCAGACGCGTCCACCTCGAGGACAAAGGGCAACCCAGGGTTGGGATGCGACAGAATCGGAGCCGACACAAAGGCGGACTTTAGGGCCTCAAAAGCTCGGATGGCCTCGAGCGGCCAGACCTGGGAATTACTGCCCTTCCTGGTCAGATCCGTGAGAGGCTTGGCCAGCATGGAAAAGTCCCTGATGAACTTCCGATAATAATTGGCGAAGCCCAAAAAGCGCTGCAGGGAACGAAGACCACTGGGCTGGGGCCACTGTAAGACAGCCGAAACCTTCTCAGGATCCATGGAGAACCCCTCAGCGGAAATGATGTAACCTAAGAAGGTTACCTGGGATCGGTGAAATTCGCATTTCTCAAGCTTACCGAACAGCTTGTTCTCTCGTAACCGTTGCAACACTCGTCTGACATCCAGAATGTGGGCCTCCATGGATTCAGAATATACCAAGATGTCATCCAAATAGACTACCACACACTGCTGCAACAGGTCACGGAAAACATCGTTGATGAATTCCTGAAAGACTGCGGGCGCATTGCACAACCCAAAGGGCATAACCAAGGATTCGTAATGACCGGTCCTGGTGTTAAACGCGGTCTTCCACTCATCGCCCGCCTTGATCCTTACCAGGTTATATGCCGCCCTCAGGTCGAGTTTGGTAAAGACCGTGGCCCCTTTAAGGCGATCGAACAGCTCGGAAATCAAGGGTATCGGGTAAGCGTTCTTGATCGTGATGCGATTGAGACCCCTGTAATCGATGCAAGGCCTCAACTCACCGCCCTTCTTTTTCACAAAGAAAAATCCAGCCCCTGCCGGGGACGAAGATTTGCGAATGTGTCCGCGTGAAAGCGCCTCCCTCACGTACTCCTCCATGGCCTCATTCTCCGCTACCGACAGTGGATAGACTTTGCCACGAGGAGGAACGGCACCAGATTGTAACTCTATGGCACAATCATATGGGCGGTGCGGAGGTAGGGCAACCGCGCGCACCTTATCGAATACATCCCGGTACTCCTCATATTCAGGAGGCAACAGAGAGTCCGAGGAAGTACACAGCAACTTGACAGACCCATGGATGCAACTAGCCCCACACTGCGGTGACCACGAGAGGATCTCGACCGATCTCCAATCGAAAGTCGGATTATGCTTCTGGAGCCAGGGGTACCCCAAGACCACCGAGTAGTGTGGAGACGAAATAACCTGGAGGCAGACCGACTCTCTGTGAACGGCACCAATGGCTATCCCCACTGGAAGGGTCTCATGAGTCACGTGTGGCGGCAGAAGGGGTCTGCCGTCTATCGCCTCAAGAGCCAGTGGGGAACCTCGAGCCTGCAGAGGAATAGAATTGGCGGCAGCGAACACACTATCAATGAACAAACCACCAGCACCAGAGTCCACCAACGCCTGGGTCGTCACCGAGCCCCCGACCCAGGAGAGGACAACAGTGATCAGTGGTTTGTCAACACGGGAAACCGGGGACGAGGAGACTCCACCCAAGATCTGCCCCCGACAGGATCTCAGGGTACGAGCGTTTCCCGGACGGTTCGGACATGCCAACCGAAAATGCCCACCGAGACCACAGTACATGCATCGGCCCTCACGTCTCCGGAGTGCCCTCTCCCCCTCGGACAGGCGAGCAAACCCCAGCTGCATGGGTTCACCCCCAGACAAGTCATCCCCAGGAGGCGTGGGAGGAGAGGGAGGCACGGGTGGGACAGCAAACGTAGGCACCAATCTGTTAGAAGACCTCCGCAGGTTCTCCTTAAAGGAAGGTCTCTCCCTGAGTCTGGTGTCAATCAAAATCAGGAAAGAAATAAGAGACTCGAGCTCAACTGGTAGGTCCTTAGCTGCAACCTCATCCTTCAAGGCATCCGAGAGACCATGAGAGAAAGCAGCGACCAGAGCCTCATTATTCCAGCCCACCTCTGCTGCCAGGGTACGAAACTCAATGGCGTATTCAGCTACGGATCGTGAACCCTGTCTGATGGACATAAGGAGCTTCGCAGCAGAGGCAGCACGAGCCGGCACATCGAATACCTTCCGAAGAGAAGCAACAAAACCGGAAAACTCGGCAACCACCGGATTGTTGTTCTCCCATAAAGGGCTGGCCCAGGCCAAGGCCTTGTCCGAGAGCAGCGAGATCAAGAAGCCCACCTTTGATCTCTCAGTAGGAAAGGCATGTGGCAGCAACTCGAAATAAATGCCCACCTGGTTAAGGAAACCTCGGCACTGAGTTGGCTCTCCCCCAAAGCGCTGTGGAAGAGGGGCAGAACCGGTCATACCCCGAAACACCGCAGGCGCAACAACAGGTGTCGGGGTAGACTCTGGCGCAACAACAGGAGCGGCAGTAGGAGCGAGCCCAGGAGCGACAACCGACCCATCGGCAACGGGAGCGAAATGAGCCGTGCGTTCAAGCAGGGTTTGCAACGCCACAGCGAACCGACCCAACAGGTGATCCTGCTGATCAAGTCTGGCAACCAGCGTGGGTAGCGAGGATGGCCCTGTACCGTCAGAATTCATGGCTTGGTCCTAATGTCACGGAACCATGAACCAGACGTACAACAAGAGATAAGTGAAAATGAGAAGGCTTTATTGAAAATAAAGCTGTAAAGCAAAAGTCCAAACGGATGGTGAAACCGAGCAGAGTCTTTGCGAAGCCAGAGGTCAGGAACCAGAAGGGTAGTCAGACGAAGCCAGGATCAGGAACCAGCAGGGTAGTCAGACGAAGCCAGGATCAGGAACCAGCAGGGTAGTCAGACGAAGCCAGGATCAGGAACCAGCAGGGTAGTCAGACGAAGCCAGGATCAGGAACCAGAAGGGTAGTCAGACGAAGCCAGGATCAGGAACCAGAAGCAGCAGCAGTCTTAGAAGCATGTGAACACAAGAGGACCAAGCAAGGAACTGAAGCCACAGACCTCCTATATATATGAGCTAGGCATCCAGCTCCTCCCAGGGGAAGGAGGAGCCGCAGGGTGGAAGGCTACAAGAAACCCAGAATCCAAGATGGCCGCCAGCACATGTCAAACGAAGGAGAGCAGCAAGCAGGTAAGACCATGACAGTGTGCACTACTTTGTCCTGTTGTGACACTTTCAGTTATCTTGATCTGTTGTTATAAGTCATCTGCTTCTTAGTCTGTTGCTTAAGAGGGTTTTTATGGCTTTACAAAATTCTAAATGTATATATTTTTTTCTTTTATGCTCCTTGGTGTGCAATGTTGTTGTGATTCTAAATAAATCAGGAAATTTATTGCCTCCTGTATTTCAGAATTCTCCCTTCAAAAAGTCACAAAACTTTTGGATTTATTTGCACAAACATTTAGCATTTTTACACCGCTCACTCAAGTTTTGAAAAGTGGGTGAGAACGTGGCCGTGGTTACACTGATGAGCTGATTTAAGCCAGATTTATCAACTTCGATTTTAAAAGAAAAAAATCACAAAAATTGTCATCTCATGATAAATCTCCCCCTATATATTTACTAATATTGATTTCTAAAGGATGGCTGCAAAAGTTAAGGGAAAAATAACATAAACTGTCACAAAGTCAGTAAGGTAACTTTGAAACATGACAGAAGGCCTAAGACAGTTTGGTCCATATAGGTACACAGCAGCACCGGATGTAAACAATGCAGTGACTGGAATGTGAATGTCACACACTTACTTGTCTGCGATCCCACAGCGGCTCCGGCCACAGTATGGCGATGCTGGCAGTTCTCTATTGCTACAGCAAACAGCCCAGCTTAAAGTGGGGCTGCTCCACATACTGTAGCACGGAGCCGGGACACCGGACCATTCAGGCTTTATGCTGGTGTCACATGCTTCCTGAGGTGGGCTATTTAAACAGACGGCTGCTGCCCACAGGTGCCTGTGGTTAGTATTCTCGCCTCTCTAGCTAGCTCTGTGTTTGCCACTCTGGATTTCTGACCTTTTACCAGTTTCTTTGACATTTCCACAGATTTTGCCTCTGACATGAACTCCTGGTATTTGACTTGCTTGTTGTGACCCCGCCTTTGCTTTGATATGGTATTTGATGTTTACTCTTGGTTTCACTTTGCTGTGTAAATGTTTCAGTATTTGGATTCAGATCAGGTTCTGGTATTGCCTGCCTTGTTTTCACCTCTTTTTTTCTGTCTCCTCTTTTCCCATTTTGGTTTAGGCCCCTGCACTTAGCTATGAAGGGACTACCGTCCAGTTTTGGGCCAACACTTAGAACAAATCAGGCAGGTAGGGATAGTGGTGCAGATGGAGTGCAGAGCTGCACTGTTCCCTACCTTTCATGACAGTGGAGACACTGGAGTAAGCACGGAGGACCAGACGGCAGAGAACAGGTAAGTATAAATTCTCAGGTTAGTGAGGCAGGCTTCTTTTGCTTAAATGTCATTATTCCAGGAGAACCCCATTTAAATATTACAGAATTGTGATGACAAATCAAATTTAATGTTCTACTAAATGAAAACACAAGCACTTTATTAAAACGAAGTTATATCTATTTTGCTGCATTGACACTTTTGAGTTTTGATTTCTCGACAAATTTACATATGTTGAGCTTCTGGTTTTAAATGCTGACCACGCAACGTGAATATATCACATGAGATGACAGCATTGAAAGTTGACATGCACATTGCAAATGTCATTTGATCAAGCCAACTAACATCCCCTTAGGACCTGTTTCACTCATGCCTATAATCCTTACTGCCAGATGTTGCATATCAAACTCAACGGGCCTCGAACCCAAAGTCCAGCATCAAATATGGACAAATGTGATGTGAATATCTTTACAAAATTAAAGAAATCTACAAAAAAACAAATGATGATATTAAGAGAGCCAAAAATGTGAGTGTGCTGGCTTCAAGATCATCTGTGTGCATATAATTTGATTCATTCTGTATTATTTTGCTTGCATTTGCTAATGTCATACTTGATACAAAATATAAGTCACTTCGCTACACACAAAAACTATGATGAATTTATATAAAATGTAATTATGTTCAGGGTTTATTTACTTCAATCCCCAAGAGAACGCTAAAACACAGCCTTTAATCCCCTAATTTAAAATTGTACTTCTTAATTGTAATTCATCTGCAATTATATATGATGCAAATAATTCTTGCAAATTTGAAATGTTTACAATTCTCATCTACTAAACAAGTAAGAGCATTTTAGGGTTACTGCTTGTCACAAACCAGCGAGTGCGAACCCACTGTGCCACGTGTCCTACCTCCTCTAAGGCTTTGTCTAAGTGAACCCCTAGATTTTTCACAGTACCCCTGATGGTGGTGATAGACTTTCCCGAGGGGAACACCAGGTCGCTACCTCTTGAGGAGGATAGGCACATGAGGAAGCTGGTCCAGTTCAGACCAGGAGATACCAGGGAAAGGTATCAGAAGTACAGGCGTAGTCAGGCAGGTGGAGTCGTTAGCAGGAGCAACAGTGCAGGACCGAAGGATGAGGTAGAGGCATAGTCAGACAGGCAAAAGGTCAGGGCACAGGTACAGGTCAGGCAATCCGGGTCGGCAACAGGAGAGTAAAAGCTAGCAGGCAGGGATCAGACGGGTATCAGAATCCAATAACACAAATACGAGACAGGAACACAGGTGGTTATCAGGAGCCTTAGCAGAGCACAAGGACCTCGACGCTGAGGCATCTGGGAAGGGGGCTGAGCCACTTATAAATATGCAGGAGGGCTAGGATTGGTCAGCAAGGTCACATGACCTAACCCATAAAGCCCAGGAAGTGACGCTGTCACGGTCCCTCCAGTGACAGAGGTTAGAAGATCTGAAAGACTGGCTGCACGTAAGGTCATCTGACAGCCTATCTGTTATCACTTGTTGCAATGTTGTTGTTGGTAATGACCACACCTCTTGTCTCAGGTGTAGATTGTGGTCATTACTGCTCCTCTATTTAGTCTGGACTCACACTTCATACAATGCTCTTGATATTCTCTGCCTGGAGTTGGAAGAGCTTCCTCATTAGTGATGATCGAGTATGCTCGGCCGAACACCTGATCGGCTCGAGTCTCCTCCCTGCACATTTCTTGGCTGCTACGGAGCCAATAAACGTGCAGGGGGGTACTGGCACGCACTGTAATTCCGTAGCCATGTTGGCTACTGGCATTACAGTGATTGGCTGGCTGGAACGCATCATCGGGTGCTATAAAGTACCCGATGACAAGTGTTCGGCCCTAAAATATCAGTGACATCCAGTGTTCTTTTAGGTACACGTTTTGGACAGTGACAGTGACCGGTGGTACCTCTTCTGTATCACGTTTCCTCATCCCAAATACCTGTGACATTCCCTGTAATTTTTTATTAGCGGCTGGTGACAGCATTGACATTATCTGTGGCATATCTTCTGTGTGTCGTTTCCACATTCCAAATACCTTTTAAAAAAAAATTGCGCCTAAACTTCCAAATCCTAGGCTACTGTAAGGGACAGGGAAGTGGCCGTGATGCTGATGGTGCACGCAGAGGCTGTGGCCCTGGGCACACTGAAACTGTGCCTGCTGCCAGAGCACAAAATAAACAGTCATCCATGATACCTAGCTTCATGTCCCAGTTTGCAGGGCGGCGAACGACACCACTCGTGAAGTCAGACCAGTGTGACCAGGTGGTCGGTTGGATTGCAGCAGAAAATGCTTCTGTAACGAGAGGCCGGCGACTCGTGCTTCCTTCGCAGCGCCGCCAGCACCCTGCGCAACGAGATGGTCAAGAGCGCTGCCTGCGTCCTCGTCTCCATAGCAGCAGGCAAGCAGCAGAGGAGTTGAGCTCCGATAGTGATGATCGGTGCTCAGCTGTGTTGGGTTGTGTACTGTGAGTCACATGACGCTGGCCACATCATGTGACTCACCAGCCAGGGCTACTTAAACAGGCAGTCTGCTGGCCACAGGTTGCCTGTAATTGGTCTTGTTTAATCCACCAGCATATCGTCTGTTAGTGTTTGTTGTGTTTTGACCTCGGTTCTGTATTTTAACCTCTCTCTTGCTACCTCCTTGCAATTGACGTGACCTCTTGGCTTTGACCCCGGCGTGTGTTTTACTTGATCTTGTTTTTCCCTTTTGCATTTTTGTAACCTTCTGGCTCCTGACCTCGGCTCGTATTGACCTTGATATTTGATTAACTTCTCTGTGCCTGCCTGTCACTTTGTTTGTTGTTTTCTTATTTATTTTATTCTTACCTTTAAGACGCTGCACGTACTCAGATTAGGGACTGCCGTCAAGTTGTACACCGTCACCTAGGGCGGACCGTGCAAGTAGGCAGGGACAGAGGTGTGGTGGAGCTCAGGGCGACGAATACTCCATCCTTACATGACAGAATCACAGGCCTTACCTTCATTATGGACCCAATGCGAGTGCTTACTGATCAGGTCCATAACCTTACTCAACTGCAGGAGTTGGCAGAAAGGTTACAGCAGCAGGAATAGACTACTGCCTAACTACTAGACATTCCCTCCAAATGATACGCAATGCACAGATAGGCCAGATAACTTGGTCAGTCCATGCTTCCTTTATTACCACAATAAAGGAGAAAAATATATCCAACACAGAATACATTTGGCGCATCAACAACTACTTGATTACTAACAAAGACATCCAACATGCTATAAAATTAGACATAGAATACTTTACAATAAATGATAGCCCCGAAATAAATAGATTTTCATTATGGAATGCGCATAAGGCATACATTAGAGGCCTTTTAATAAAATATGGCACTCACTACAAGAAAGAGAAACAGAAAAAACTGAAAGAGAAGCTAGATGCCCTTTGGAAAGTGGAAAAAGAATACACAATACATAATAATCCACAGACCCTAACCAACATAACAAGACTGAGAGACGAGATTCGCTTAATATTACTAGACGATTATGAACATCATATAAGGAAACTCAAACTACAATATTACATCCAGAACAATAAAGCCTCCTCTTTTATGGGAAATCATATTAAAACCCAGAAAACTAAAGCCAAAATCACGCACCAGATAAACACAAAAGGCAACAGTAAAATACTTAAACCTCAACATATCACAAACTATTTCAGCGACTACTACAAGTCACTATACAACCTCAGAGAGGACCAAACCATCAAACAACCAAACTCAGTGGATATACAACACTTTCTTAACTCTGGAAAAAACTACCCTCAATCCCAGAGTCTCAATTGGAAATACTTAACACCCCTTTTTCTAAAGAAGAAATCATCAACTCTCTTAAAACCATCAACTCTCTTAAGCTCAAAAAAACCCCGGTCTCAACGGCTTCTCCAATGAATACTATAACATTTTTCAGAATCACTAACTCCATATCTCTAAGAAGTATTTAACCAAGCATTATCAATTGGACACTTCCCTAAAGAAATGACTCAGGCCACTATAATCACCATTCCCAAGCAAGACAAAGATCCCTCCATGGTAGCTAACTATCGCCCAATATCTCTTATTAATTCAGATATTAAACTATACGCGAAGATCATCTCTTCATCATCCCCCTTTTAGTAAAACCCGACCAAGTAGGTTTTGTCACTAATAGACAGGCCTCCGATGGTACCCACAAACTTATAAACATCCTTAAGTGGATTGAAATAGAAAGAACGCCTTCTCTGCTCCTTTCATTGGACCCAGAGAAGGCGTTTGACAGAATACACTGGGGATATATTTTCTCTAATATTGAGAAGTTTGGTTTCTCAGGTCCTAACTTAAGAGGCATCCAAGCCTTATATCAAAATCCCTCAGCCAGAATATTGACAAATGGTATGCTTTCAAATCCATTTCCCTTGACAAACGGAACACGACAAGGATGTCCGCTATCCCCTGTTTTATTTATTTTAGCACTAGAACCTTTTGCGAAAACAATTAGAATGATACCAGAGATCTCAGGTATAAAAATTGGAGATAAGACAGGTAGGCACTACTGCCAGCGGCCGAGGCCGCTCCTGTCACGGGGGGGTTCTGTTCAGTAGGAGTAAGTGAGGTTCATCATCATGGCCACGTTCTCCGTACCAAGGTTCAATTCCAACTCCTTGGAAAACTCCTCAAGAAGGCCTTCTGACACCAACCAAGAAGACAACAATGAAGTCCAACTACTACCTGGAGAAAGCCTTGTAACAGATAAGGAAGTTACAGGTGTCCATATAATGCTCCAGTTAAAGGAAGGCTGTATGTCACAAACTATAAACTGTACTTCAAAGGTGAGGAGACGGATCAGTTAATTGTGTTTAAAGTTCCTCTTGGAGTTATCGCAAGAATTGAAAAGATGGGGAATGCCTCCAGTAGAGGAGAAAACGCTTATGGTCTTGATAAAACCTGCAAAGACATGAGAAACCTGCATTTTGCTCTGAAACAGGAAAAACACAGCAGAAGACAGATATTTGAAGAGCTAACAAAACATGCTTTTCCCCTCTCACACAGTTTGCAATTCTATGCCTTTGTAAATGAAGAAAGATTTCCGCAGAATGGCTGGGATGTCTTTGATCCTGTTTCAGAGTTTCGGAGGCAGGGTTTACCAAACGATAATTGGAGATTAAGCTTCATTAATAAAACCTATGAGTTCTGTGACACCTACCCTGCTCTGTTAATGGTGCCATTTCATGCCGCAGATGACGATCTCAGGAAAGTTGCCGCCTTCAGGTCCAGGAACAGGATTCCGGTTTTGTCTTGGATACACCCAGAAAATCAGTCCGTCATCACAAGGTGCAGCCAGCCATTAGTGGGTATGAGCGGCAAGCGGAATAGAGATGATGAGAGGTACCTGGACATAATTAAAGATGCCAATAATAAAAGCTCAAAACTGACAATTTACGATGCCAGGCCAAATGTAAATGCTGTGGCTAATAAGGCAACAGGAGGGGGCTACGAGAGCAAGGATGCATATCCATTTGCAGAACTTGTTTTTCTGGATAGCCATAACATTCACGTCATGAGAGAGTCTCTGAAGAAACTGAAAGACATAGTCTTCCCACATGTAGAGGAGTCTCACTGGCTCTCCAGCCTGGAGTCTACGCACTGGTTAGAACACATTAAGCTGGTCTTGACAGGAGCCATTCAAGTAGCAGATAAGGTGGCTTCTGGGAAATGTTCTGTGGTTGTGCACTGCAGCGATGGCTGGGATCGGACGGCCCAGCTGACCTCTCTGGCCATGCTGATGCTGGACAGCTTCTATAGGAGCATAGAAGGCTTTGAGGTGTTGGTACAAAAGGAGTGGATAAGTTTCGGACATAAGTTTGGATCGAGAATTGGACATGGTGACAAGAATCACCAATCTTCGTTCAGTTCATTGACTGTGTGTGGCAGATGTCTAAGCAGTTTCCCACAGCGTTTGAGTTTAATGAGCACTTTCTGATCACTATTTTGATCATCTTTACAGCTGCCTATTTGGCTCTTTCTTGTATAACTGTGAGTCTGTAAGAGAAAAAGAGAAACTGAGAGAAAAGACACAGTCCCTGTGGTCCTGGATAAACAGTGAAAAGTCAAAGTACATAAATCCCTTTTACACCAAGGAGCTGAATCGAGTCTTGTACCCCGTTGCCAGCATGCGTCACCTGGAGCTCTGGGTCAATTACTATATTAGGTGGAATACAAGAATCAGACAGCAGCAACCAAACCCAGTGGAACAGCGATACATGGAGCTTCTGGCTTTACGAGATGATTATATAAAGAAACTTGAAGAACTTCAAATCTCAAATTCATCAAAAATGAACAACTCCTCCACCTCTCCGCCGTCACCTTCTCGAATCATGCAAACCCCGGTTTGAACCATGAGAAAAAAAAAGCTCTTTATATGAAGTATAGATGAGGACTCTGCTCGTTTTTGAGGAGGCCATTTTGAATGGTGCCTTAATTTGGATGAAGTTTGAATCTACATGGTTGAATAAAAATGTGCCTTTTTACGATCCTGAAAAAAAAAAAAAAAATTGGAGATAAAACTCATAAAATAGGATTATTCTCAGACGATATCATCATATGCACAACAGACCCCATTAAATCCCTGAATAAAATACAGTCCTTAATCTCTCTCATACTACAAAGTAAACGATACAAAATCTCTCATATTAAGCATGAATCTGTCCAACAAGAAAAAAAGTTTTATTCAATCCACATTTCCATACAGGTGGCAGGACAACAGTATTCCCTACTTAGGCATCAACCTTTCATTCCCTGTTGAAACTATGATTGATAATAACTTTAACCCCCTATTACTTAAACTACAAAAGGAACTTACTCACCTGAATTCCTATGAATTATCCTGGTGGGGCAGACTCGTACTATATATGTCACGAGAGGCAGACGGCGGGCGTCTTGTTACCTGCGCCGCCGTCGGCCCCCGATCTCGCGGCAGCCAGGACATTCAGGTCTCCTGGCTGCGCTCTCCTGTCTGCGGCGTCCCGGTTGCCATGGTGACGAGGGAGGCGGGACGTTCGGCCGCACTCCTACTGCAGGAGCGGCCGACGCTCCCCGTCGCCATGGGGACCAGCTGGGGCTGAGCGCCGAGCTAGGCACTCGGCGCTCGGCTACTGTCAGGGAGGAGGGATCATGTGACACTGGTCACGTCACATGACCCCTTCCCTCCACTATTTGAACAGGCAACCTGCTGGCCACAGGTTGCCTGCGATTTTCATCCCTTAGGCTTGCATTATTGTTATTATTAAGCCGACCTCTGGAATTGACCCTTGATCTGCTTCCTGACACCTCTTCTGCCTGCTCCCTGAACCTTGACGCTACCTCTCGGATTTTGAACCTCGGCTTGCTTTTGGATTTTGTCTGCCTCTTCCCTGGTACTGACGTGACCTCCCGGATTTTGACCTCGGCTCGCTCTCAGATTTGTCTCTGTCTCCTCCCTTGTACTGACGTGACCTCCTGGACTGACCTCGGCTAGTTGACCCGCCTCGCCCTTCCGTTTTTGGTGGAACCTTGCTTGTTCTACCTCTCTGTCCGCTTGAGTGCTACCTCTCATTGGCTGTCTGCTTCCCTGCTGTCTCTATCTCTCTGCTTGCACTTGCGCAGGTCAGGGACTGTCGCCCAGTTGCGCCCCATCACCTAGGGCGGGTGGTGCAAGTAAGCAGGGACAGGGGACCGGGTGGCAGCTCAGGGGGTGCACCTCCGCTCTATCTTGATACCTGTGATGCTACCCCGTGACAGAATCACAGGCCCATAATTTAGCATGAACCCTCTACAGAGCCTCACCGAACATGTGCAGGGTCTTGCTCAAATAGTACAGGAACTTGGGGAGAGACTACAGGTTCAGGAGACCGTCCGAACTCCCCCCATTCTTGTCCTTCCACCGTTCAGGTGGAACCACACATTAAATTACCCGATCGGTTTTCGGGTGACCGCCAAAGTTTTTTAGATTTCAAGGAAAGCTGTAAACTTTATTTTCGACTACGTCCTCACTCCTCCGGTCCTGATCCACAGAGGGTTGGTATTATCATCTCCCTGCTTCAAGGGGACCCCCAGGAATGAGCCTTTTCTTTGCCACTGGATTCCCCTTGTTTTAATTCTGTGGACCTCTTTTTCCAGGCGTTAGGGGTTCTTTATGATGAACCTGACTGAGTCTCTGTGGCAGAATCCACTCTTAAGGCCCTCACTCAGTGAAATCGTCCTGTGGAGGATTATTGTACGCAGTTCCAAAAGTGGTGCGATCCCTCGGGCTGGAACGAACCAGCGCTCAAATGTCAATTTAGGGCAGGGTTGACTGAGAAGTTAAAATTCATGTTAGTTTGTTATCCCTGTCCTGACTCTTTAGAGGAGACCATGACTCTAGCCATCAGACTAGATATACGGATCAGAGAGAGAGACAGCAGGAGCATTTGTTTTCTCCTCATACCCTTCTTCAACCTGAGGCTTCCCCCATTGAACCCAAGATGGAGCCCCAGTCGGACGAGCCCATGCAACTCGGGATGATGCAAAGAGAACTACGCCGTCGTCGGGCTCTTGTTTTTATTGTGGGGATCCCAACCACTGGCTCCATCAGTGTCCTAAAGCTCCGCCTTCTGGAAAGTCATCCAAGTTTGAAGGATCCAAGGACAAGGTACTCCCGGAGGTGGTAAGAAGTAAATTATTGCTGCCGGTTTCTATTGCCTTTGGAGTCTTAAAAGCGTATCGCTAATCAGCATTTGTACTTTTATAGTATCTGTAAGTGATCAAAACTGATCACGGTCAGATCTATAATTGTATTAGTGTCACCTTAGCTCGCCCTCCACCCAAAACGCAGTGTTTGCCCGATCAGGTCGCCCACACGTGCGTTCACCCACGCCCGCCCCACCGCAGTGACAAAAAATATATATTTTTTTGATCACTGCACATTCATTTTACACGCACTGCGGCGATAAAAAAAATCATATTTTTTATCAACCGCAGCGGCCTCCGGTACTTCGCTAGCCTCCCCTTTGTAAGACAGGCTTGCTTTTTTTCTTGGGTAGTCTCAGGGAATACCCCTAAATTTAGTAGTCCAAAATGTCAAACAGGGGGTATTCTTCTGAAGAGGCCTACAGGATTCTGACCCAGTCGGATGAGGAGTGGGAACCCTCATCTGACGAATCTAGCGGGTCAGAATATGAACCTGTGGAAAGCAGTGGCTCTCTGACCCAAAGTTCGGACGAGGAGGTGGAGGTCCCATATAGAACCAGGCGTACCCGGCCCCGTGTCGCTAGACCACAGGTTGTGCAGGATCCGCTTCAAGAGCAGCAGAGTGGGGCTGTCGCTGCCGGATCACGTGGTGAGGCATACACCAGCAGCGCAGCCCTCCCTGGACCTAGTACCAGCACTGCCGTACAACATGGTGACGTGGCGAGCACCAGAAGGGCAGTTGAAGCTGGTATGGTGGCACGTGCAGTAGTTACCCCGTCGCAGCCACCGCACAGACAGGCCCGTAGAGCCCCTAGAATCCCTGAGGTGCTGGCAAACCCTGATTGGCAGTCACCAACTTCAGCCGCACCATTAGTTCCCCCTTTCACCGCCCAGTCTGGAGTTCGGGTTGAGACGGCTCAAATCGGTTCGGCCCTGGGATTTTTTGAGCTGTTCTTGACTGCGGAGCTCTTGGACTTAGTCGTGGCAGAGACAAACCGGTATGCCACACAATTTATATCCGCCAACCCGGGAAGCTATTATGCCCAGCCTTTCCGGTGGAAACCAGTCCAAGTTTCCGAACTTAAAATTTTTTTGGGCCTTCTCCTCAACATGGGTCTAACTAAAAAGCATGAATTGCGGTCATATTGGTCCACGAACCCGATTCATCACATGCCCATGTTCTCTGCTGCTATGTCCAGGGCACGATTTGAGGCCATCCTCCGTTTCCTGCATTTTAGCGACAACACCACCTCCCGTCCCAGAGGCCACCCAGCTTTTGACCGGCTCCACAAAATTCGGCCCCTCATAGACCACTTCAACCAGAAATTTGCAGATTTGTATACCCCAGAGCAAAACATCTGCGTAGACGAGTCCCTAATACATTTTACCGGGCGCCTTGGCTTCAAACAATACATCCCAAGCAAGCGTGCCCGGTATGGGGTCAAATTGTATAAGCTCTGTGAAAGGGCCACAGGCTATACCCACAAATTTCGGATCTATGAGGGTAAAGATCAGACCCTGGAGCCGGTCGGTTGCCCTGACTACCTGGGGAGCAGTGGGAAGACAGTCTGGGACTTGGTGTCACCCTTATTCGGCAAGGGGTACCATCTTTATGTGGACAATTTCTACACAAGTGTGGCCCTCTTTAGGCATTTGTTTCTAGAACGGATTTGCGCCTGTGGCACCGCGCGAACTAGTCGCGTGGGCTTCCCCCAACGGCTCGTTACCACCCGTCTTGCAAGGGGGGAGAGGGCTGCCTTGTGTAACGAAGAACTGCTCGCGGTGAAATGGAGAGACAAGCGTGACGTTTACATGCTCTCCTCCATTCACGCAGACACGACAATACAAATTGAGCGAGCAACCCGTGTCATTGAAAAGCCCCTCTGTGTCCACGACTATAATGCGCTCATGGGAGGGGTGGACTTCAATGACCAGATGTTGTCTCCGTATTTAGTTTCCCGCAGAACCAGACGCTGGTATAAGAAGGTGTCTATATTTAATTCAATTGGCGCTGTATAATAGTTTTGTTCTCTACAGTAAGGCTGGGAGAACAGGATCCTTCCTCAAATTCCAGGAAGAGATCATTGAGAACCTCCTGTATCCAGGAGGTTCCGTGGCCCCATCCACCAGTGTAGTTAGCCGTCTACACGAGCGACATTTCCCCAGTGTCGTTCCTGGTACCTCAACCCAACCGTCACCCCGAAAAAGATGTCGTGTCTGTAGCAGGAGTGGAATAAGGCGTGACACCCGCTATTTCTGTCCTGACTGTCCTGACCACCCTGCCCTATGCTTTGGTGAGTGTTTCCGGAAGTACCACACACAGGTACACTTAGCATAGGGATTGCATCTCACAGGACAGGCACACAGGGCTATTAGGGCCCTTTTACTCACAGCTGCTGCAAACCTCTCCTTTCACCTGGGATAAAGTGCATAACGTACTTCGCCACATCTTTGGGCGATTTGCGCTTTGCACATTGTCCCATGGGGAAGGAGAGGTTTGTTCTATAAAGGTAAAAAAAACTAAACAAAAAAAAAAATACCGGTAAGTAAAAAAGTTAACGTTCAGTTAAAAAAGTTAAAAAAAAGTTTATATGTTCTGTTCAAAAGTTAATAAATTTATTGCGTTGCGGCCTGTTTTTTTTTTTTTTTTTTTTTTTTTACCTTCCAGGTGGACCAACCGATCGACTAGCTGCAGCACTGATGTGCATTCGGACAGAAGCATTGAGCTGCTGTCAGATTACACGCAAGTCGGTGTATGCGGCTCTGCAAGACGAGATTTCTCCTCTGCAGTAAAAGATACGTTTGCCGAGGCATATGAGCTGAGGAGATGGCGGTGTTCATATACTTTGGCAAACACTTTATATATATAAAAAAAAATCCCCGCAATGATTTATTCATCCACATCGATTGATGTGAATGGAGAAATCTGGTTTGCCAGGGCATACGAGCTAAGTGGGTATGGATGTTGGGCGGAGCTCCTATGTCCTGGCAGACGCCTTTCCCCTCCTTTTTCTTTTTTTGGCAGAGATTTTTTCATCCACATTGATTGATGCGAATGAAGAAATCTGTGCCGTTCATTTTTTTCTTTCAGCCCAGAGGCTGAACGGAAAAAAAAAATCTCATTACCCGTATGCTCAATATAAGGAGAATAGCAGAAACTCCTAATGCTGGGCATACATGTAATGATTGCGGAGACCCTCAAATGCCAGGGCAGTACAAACACCCCACAAATAACACCATTTTGGAAAGAAGACACCCCAAGGTATTCGCTGAGGGGCATATTGAGTCCATGAAAGATTGAAATTTTTGTCCCAAGTTAGCGGAAAGGGAGACTTTGTGAGAAAAAAATCAAAACAATCAATTTCCGCTAACTTGTGCCAAAAATTTTTTTTTTCTATGAACTCGCCATGCCCCTCATTGAATACCTTGGGGTGTCTTCTTTCCAAAATGGGGTCACATGTGGGGTATTTATACTGCCCTGGCATTTTAGGGGCCCCAAAGCGTGAGAAGAAGTCTGGTATCCAAATGTCTAAAAATGCCCTCCTAAAAGGAATTTGGGCACCTTTGCCCACCTAGGCTGCAAAAAAGTGTCACACATGTGGTATCTCCGTATTCAGGAGAAGTTGGGGAATGTGTTTTGGGGTGTCATTTTACATATACCCATGCTGGGTGAGATAAATATCTTGGTCAAATGCCAACTTTGTATAAAAAAAATGGGAAAAATTGTCTTTTGCCAAGATATTTCTTTCACCCAGCATGGGTATATGTAAAATGACACCCCAAAACACATTCCCCAACTTCTCCTGAATACGGAGATACAACATGCGTGACACTTTTTTGCAGCCTAGGTGGGCAAAGGGGCCCACATTCCAAAGAGCCCCTTTCGGATTTCACAGGTCATTTACCTACTTACCACACATTAGGGCCCCTGGAAAATGCCAGGGCAGTATAACTACCCCACAAGTGACCCCATTTTGGAAAGAAGACACCCCAAGGTATTCCGTAAGGGGCATGGCAAGTTCCTAGAATTCTTTATTTTTTGTCACAAGTTAGTGGAAAATTATGATTTTTTTTATTTTTTTTTCATACAAAGTCTCATATTCCAGTAACTTGTGACAAAAAATAAAAACCTCCATGAACTCACTATGCCCATCAGCGAATACCTTGGGGTGTCTTCTTTCCAAAATGGGGTCACTTGTGGGGTAGTTAGACTGCCCTGGCATTCTAGGGGCCCAAATGTGTGGTAAGGAGTTTGAAATCAAATTCTGTAAAAAATGACCAGTGAAATCCGAAAGGTGCTCTTTGGAATGTGGGCCCCTTTGCCCACCTAGGCTGCAAAAAAGTGTCACACATCTGGTATCTCCGTATTCAGGAGAAGTTGGGGAATGTGTTTTGGGGTGTCATTTTACATATACCCATGCTGGGTGAGAGAAATATCTTGGCAAAAGACAACTTTTCCCATTTTTTTTATGCAAAGTTGGCATTTGACCAAGATATTTATGTCACCCAGCATGGGTATATGTAAAATGACACCCCAAAACACATTCCCCAACTTCTCCTGAATACGGAGATACCACATGTGTGACACTTTTTTGCAGCCTAGGTGGGCAAAGGGGCCCACATTCCAAAGAGCACCTTTCGGATTTCACCGGCCATTTATTACAGAATTTGATTTCAAACTCCTTACCACACATTTGGGCCCCTAGAATGCCAGGGCAGTATAACTACCCCACAAGTGACCCAATTTTGGAAAGAAGAGACCCCAAGGTATTCGCTGATGGGCATAGTGAGTTCATAGAAGTTTTTATTTTTTTTCACAAGTTAGTGGAATATGAGACTTTGTAAGAAAAAAATAAATAAATAAATAAATCATCATTTTCCGCTAACTTGTGACAAAAAATAAAAAGTTCTATGAACTCACTATGCCCATCAGCGAATACCTTAGGGTGTCTACTTTCCGAAATGGGGTCATTTGTGGGGTGTTTGTACTGTCTGGGCATTGTAGAACCTCAGGAAACATGACAGGTGCTCAGAAAGTCAGAGCTGCTTCAAAAAGCGGAAATTCACATTTTTGTACCATAGTTTGTAAACGCTATAACTTTTACCCAAACCATTTTTTTTTTACCCAAACATTTTTTTTTATCAAAGACATGTAGAACAATAAATTTAGAGCAAAATTTATATATGGATCTCGTTTTTTTTGCAAAATTTTACAACTGAAAGTGAAAAATGTCATTTTTTTTGCAAAAAAATCGTTAAATTTCGATTAATAACAAAAAAAGTAAAAATGTCAGCAGCATTAAAATACCACCAAATGAAAGCTCTATTAGTGAGAAGAAAAGGAGGTAAAATTCATTTGGGTGGTAAGTTGCATGACCGAGCAATAAACGGTGAAAGTAGTGTAGGTCAGAAGTGTAAAAAGTGGCCTGGTCTTTGGGCTGAGGTGGTTAATCATTGACAGTGATGAAAGCTGATCTCTTGCATTGGATACCTTAGCTCTGGTAACGGTACAGCAGGCAGTGCGGGCGGGCGGCGCTCACTCACTGACGTCACGCGCCTGCGCCGCCTAGTGGGAGGAGCAGGCGTGTGATGTCAGTGAGTGAGCGCCGCCCCCCGCACTGCCTGCTGTTACCGTTACCGGAGCTAAGACAGAGCTAAGGTATCCAATGCAAGTAAAGAGATCACCATTCAGCACTGTCAATGATTAAAGTTCAAGTTACTAATTAGTTTATAAATGTCCTCCTGTGAGCGGCATGGCCCTGTATATTCTAACCCCCAGGCAAGCGTCCCTGTCACCATGGGAACGCCTGGGGGTTAGAATATACCATCGGATTTGAGTTTGAAAACTCAGATCCGATGGTATATTCTAACCCCCAGGCAAGCGTCCCCGTCACCATGGGAACGCCTGGGGGTTAGAATATGATCGGATCTTCCTTACTCAGTGGCCTGGCTGGAGCCTCCCCAGCCTCTGTGTCGGCCCGGCCCTGCGTGTCCTGACTCCTCCCCATCCAAGCCTGAGCCGCGGACCGCCCGCTCCCCACCCACTACACTAGTGTAGTGGGCGGGCGGTCCGCGGCTCGGGCCTGGCTGCTGTTTGTAGTGTGTGTAAAAAAAAAAAAAAACAACAGAAGGCGGCCCGGACGGGCCCCCAGTGGCGTAGGGCCCTATAGCCACTGCTATGGTTGCTATGGCGATCCCTACGCCACTGGTAAGCATTGAAGGGTTTCTGTCACTTGAAAAATGGGTATTAAGCTGGCTGACATTAGCTGGCTGACATTAGCCTCAAGGAGCAGGGGGGGGGGGGGCGTTTTCCCTGCTCCTAGAAGCTCCGTTCTCCCACCTCTGGCCACGCCCTGCTACACTAGATTGACATGGGCAGGCATCGTTGGTCTCCTACCTCCAGCCCTGTCTGCACTGTAAACCTTGCGCCGATCAGTATTTGACGCAGGCGCAGTAAGTGAAGGGCGCTAGCCAGATGCCAGCTTCCTCACTTCGCCTTGCATCTGAAATTGGTTCTTTTGATCTTTGAAAAATGTAAATACCGGATCCGTTATTCAGTTTGAAAACGGATGATAATGATATTTCAGCAGATCCATCAAAAGGATCCGGTAATAAAAGATATCTGTTTGCATACGGCAACAGAACTGCCTGCCGGATTCTAGCAACGCTAGTGTGAAAGTAGCCTAAGTTAACATACGCTGCTAGAGGAACGTAGTCTGGTGATTGCTCAATACTACCTGCGGAGATACGGCCACAAATGGACTTACTCATGTGATCTTCTCTGACTTATCCCGTGATTCGACTACTGCGACACCAGGGTTGCGTACTTAATTGATGTCTTATGTTTTGGTTTTTTTTCAGTATCCCAGTTGGGATGCTAATGTATTGTATACCATAAAAATGTGAAAAATTAATACTATTAAAAAGGATATTCTTTGTATCAGATCTTAGCCCCACCAGAGGTTCTTCTGGTACTCTAGTTGGCCAGCCTGACCTTGATTATAGTCTTGCTTTCAGTTTTCAGCCATTTAAGATTATAAGGCTTGTGGAACCCTGTCCCTTAGGCCTCATGCACACGACCGTAGTGTGCATCCGCGTCCGTTCCGTCATTTTTCACAGTTTAGCGGAGGTCCCATTCATTTCTATGGAGCTGTGAAAAATAAATGATAGTCCTCCGTTTTTTCTCCGCGTCCGTGATTCCAGTCCGTCAAAAAAAACCTGTCCTATTCTTGTCAGCGAAAAACGGAGGACGGACCCATTCAAGTCAATGGGTCCATCGAAAAAAACGGATGCACAACTGGTATGTCATCCGTGTCCGCGTCCGTGTCCGTTTTTTTCTACAAGACCTTGGTGCAATAAAATTACACTTTTCATTAACCTTCCTTATTTCCCCCCTGTCAGACAAAAAAAGGAAGACACAAGGAAACACAACTGAAGCAAAATCGGAAACGGACCACTGAAGCCAAATCACTGACAGTGAAAAAACACTGCATGAGGCCTTACTCTTAGACTTGCTTATATAATTTCATAATTTCAAGAATCGAAATATCAGATCCTAGTGTCCTTATTATTTTTTGTATTAAATGTGTCCTTATTTTTACAGTATTTGCAGCATTATTTTTTTTATAATATTTGAATGTTTTAAAATATTTTCCCCCTTAACCATACAAATACCGGTAAATAGTTTTGAGATGCAGCAAACATGAGTTGTCAAAAACATTCTGTGCAATGTTCATTTTCTACTTTGATATGTGACTTTGATTGTTCCGAAAAATGACTTCTAAACGGAACTTAAAATACGTTTTTAGAATAAGTTTACTTTACTTTTGATTTGTTTCTTACACAAAGTTAAGTTCCCTCTTTGATATCTTTCCCTTTGACAGTCCCTGGTGTAGGCTTTTGCATGAGTTCTAAGCGTATGACTTGTGTCTATGGCACCTGGTGTTTCGGATGTCTCTCATTAACTATTTTATAAAATATTTTCCTGAAGATGATACATCATATGCAGTGATATGCATACATGATTCGCCTACAGTAATTAATCAGATGCTCTCAATTATTTACTATAACACCTCAAATGTCACACCAGTGTTTATAATAGCAACTGACCTATTAGTAGGAAAAACACTTTGGAGACTGCGTGCGATAGAGTGAATTTCTTCTATTTTGCTTCTCATTATATGGTTACTAAGGCAAGAATCTAAATGGAAACACAAAGTATGGGATTCTTGAAAAGGTAGATTTATCTGTATAATGAGAAATAAATACACACTGTAGGTATAATACTAGACAATTTTAGCACTTGGTTTAAATCTGCCTTGTCCTGCTGATAATTATATGAGTTTCCGGAGACACAACTATGATACAGTTTACTGTCAGCTGAAATATTTTAGTAAGAGATTACCTTCTTAAAAATAAATCAATTCAAATATTGCAGTGCCTGCCTTTTCCACATCGAGGCCTAATTACAACGTTGGTAGGCTGCTCTTGGATGCTGAATATTTGTCAGCATAACATTGAAAATGTCTTACAGACAGAGCGGCAGATTTATCATAGTCTGGCGGCATTCGCTGAGCTATGATAACCAGGAGCGCTGCAGGACGCTGCACCTGATTTATGATAAGGCTTACACTTCGTCACAAAGTAGGTGCATGCTAGCCCCTGGTTGGCGTAGATTTAATTGTTCTTCTATGCCAGAACACTGGCAAAGAAGATTATACCGTCCACTCCCTGCCCTCCTTACACCCCCTTTTTTGGAAAGTGGCGAGGCCGGTGGAGTAACGGCACTTGAGCAAAAAATTTTGCATAAGGCTTGCGATTTTTCTACTTTTAATGATAAATGTAGCCTATAGTGTTTGATCTGTCTTCTAGGCTCCGGTACTCAGTAGAAACCCTCTTTTGTGGAGCTCCAGTTCATTATAATTGTAGGCAAATACTGATAGTAAAAAGACAGAGGCCCAGATTTACTAAGGTGTCGGCACCAAAAATCTGTCTTAAAAAAGTGGCTAAATTTGGCTCATCTAGGATTTCTGTACTTTTTTTCACCATGCTCGAAAAGTGGGTGGTCTTGGCTGAAAGTGAGTGGAGCTTAGTAAGAAAGGGACAGAATATAAGATGCGCCATTTGTGTGCCAAAAGTTTGTCACAATTCTTGCCTCAAAATAAACCAGCAAATACCGTAGATGAAAAGTCAGAGTCAGAGAAAAAGTGTCTATCCCTACATGACAATTCTCATCCAGCCTGAGCCTCGTGATAAATTTGATACAGGTTTAGACAATTCCATGCCAAAAATTCCCATTGTTTTCAGTGGGAAGCCACACTGCCCGTCATGTGACCATGTTTTTTCTTCTGCAACTGTGCCAAGATAGGACATGTCTGCATGGACGCTGTCGAAAATAGCTGTGAGCATCTGCTCATGGTTTAATTCCATCCAATAGGGCTAAGCAATGAACAAGTCTGCCACATTCAAATTGAAAAACAGCAGCAGAAACCAGAGGGTTTCTGCTGCAGAATATACAACGGATTTTGTCAGAAGCAAAAATGACTGTGTGAACTAAGGCTACTTTCACATCTGCTGCATTGCAGTTCGGCTGTGTCACGGCTTGGTGGTAGTTTGCTGTGACACTTTCGCTGCTCATGATGATTGCCGATGGCAACGTGTTGTTTGTTATGCATGCGTGTGCACTTCCCCTTTAAGGCTGTTTCCCTTCCCTTTTCTGGTATGTATGGGGTTAATGTGTGTGCAAGGTGGAGCTGGGTGTGGCCTCTTGGCTCTTATTGTTCTGAGTTGTGAGCCTGAGGTCAGATTGTCTTCAGTGTCTTGAGGAGCTGGTGCTTTTCCATCTTTTCCAGTCCTTGAGGGCCACCTTATGGGACATCAATGTCACCTCTTTGTGTCTTTTGCTGTTACCCTACCTCACTTGTTGCATGTTTGGTGTGGGTTTATGTTTGGGGTTTGTTGTTATGTCTGGTTTGGTGTTTCATGTCCGGCCTGTTTGGTGTTTCAGGTCAGCATGGATGCCAGACATATCCTTTGTATGTCCTTCCCTCCGGAAGGGGTCCCTGGAGTTCCCTGGAGGGGGAACTACAAGCTCATCAGCCTGGTGCAGCCATGGTTCATGCCTCATGGTGGTCCAGGTTGTTTTTACAGGATTCTGTGTTTGGTGTTTGTGCTGGGTCCTGCCTGGTGTGTGTGTTTGGGCCTATGAGCATTTCAAGGATCCAGTGGTATCGGCGTGGATGGCTCGAGTTCCTGTTGCAACTGTGTCAGGTAGGTGTCAATGTTGGTCCTGTTGGCAGCTGTGTTTTCGGCCTCTGGACACTTACCTGTCGTGTCGTCCACTGCTGGCTGCTTTCTTTCCTTTGTTGCTATGCCTGTTGGAGACTCTGTCGTCGTGGAGGAATCGGTTGTCTCCACCTTCTGATGCCATATTACCTTCGCTATTGTTCATGTACTATATAACTCTGATCTTGAGTTGTGATTGTGACCATGTTTTTGACCTCAACTTTGTTCCTGGAGTACGCTCCTGCCTTTCCCTTTTGTTTAGATTGACCACCTGGTACTTGTTGTTATAATCCATTCTTGTCTATGCTCTCTTCTCATCCTTTGGTCTATTGCATCATTCCTACCTTATGGCCGCTACTTTATTACTAATCTAGGGACTAAAGATCCCTTTACACAGGGCAATATTACAGCAGATTGTTGGGAAGGAAGTATTCCTTCCCGACAAGCTGCTGATTGCTAGCAGAGGAGACCACTGCATTTACATGCAGTGATCTCCTCCAGAGTATGGGGAGGAGCGATCACTAATGCCATCGCTCGTCCCCATACTGATTCGTTGTTTGCCAGCACAATCTGCTGCTGGTAAACGATCACTTCTCTGTGTGCACAAACAATCGGATTACAAGATGAACAAGCGTAATCTGGCAGTACATTTACACCGTCGGATCATTTTACTATGAATGCTTGTTAGCAATAATCTGTGCAATTCTCAACCTGTGTAAATGGCCCTTGAGGCCTTTGGAATCCAAGTGTGAAAGCCCATAGCCCTTTTGGGGGATAAGGGTGAAGAATGGTGAGCTTTCTTAGATTCCACACCCCGTCTAACTTAGCCAAACCAATAAGGGCATATACAATGTGCCGCCCCCCTGGGCCCTCTCGCGTCCCAGGTTTAGTGGAATGCTGAGTCGTATGGTGCGGCCTAAATGTGTCACAGTGCTCCTACCTGGATACAGTGGGACCCCAGGCTTAGGCTCTAAAGCAAATAAAGGTGAATTGTTGAGTTAGGGGATGAAGAATAACTTGAGTCCAGACCTTGGTAAACAACAGCTTTACTTGGGTAAAATTGATTCCAGATAAAATTCTGTCTTTTCTAACATTCAGGCTCTCTCTTGGTTCCAGCAGGCTTTGGCATAAACTCGCAGGCAAACTTGATAGCTCTGCTCTCTCTCTCTCTCTCTCTCTCTCTCTCTCTTTCTCTGCTGGGCTGGCGGGCTTGCTTGATAACTCTGCTTTCTTTCTCTCTGCTGTGCTAAACTCTGCTTGGGTCTGGTTACTGGACTTTCGGTCGGTTCTGGTTTCCTTGGATTCTGATGCCTTTGGCTGTTGACCCTCTCCTGACACTCAGTAAACTAAATTAGTATAAAGTCCGGGTGCTCTACAAGCTACTTCCCTTTGATGGCTCCTGCTCCAGCCAAAAAACACTTTCATCTGGCTGCTATATCTTTCATGTCTTCTCAGCTCCAATATGGAGTCTAAACTGGAATAAACTAGAACTGCAAACCCCCGCAAAAGGGGCAGAATGGAATAATAACTTCCATTCTATCTAAGGATAGCTCTGCCATACAGGCTGCCACCTGCTGGTGAACCAGGCATATTACATGAACAAAACTGTTGCATAACATGTATATCAATGCACACTTGTGAAGGACCTGAAAATAAATACACAGATGACATAGGTGTTAGCAATAAAAGACAGAAGCAGAGTGAAAGAATAGTAACACCACTCCACGGTGTTACACATACTGTAGAGGATCCACATATTTGTGTCCCATACACACGACTGTATCCATTTTGCAGTCTGCAAATTCTGGATCCGCAAAATACGGATGCAGTCCATGTTGCATGTGCATTTTTTGCAGACCAATTAATTTAAATGGGTCCACAGTCTGCATTTTGCAGACAAGTTTAGGACATGTCAAACTGACCTACGGATGTGGAAAGCACATGGATCATCCGTGTGGTTTCTACATCCATATGTTGGTTCTGCAAAAAGATACACTATGGGGGGTAATTTCTCACCCAGAAATACACTTATATTAGGTCCTTTGTGCCGCAATCTGCAACTTCATCCCGTTCACACCAGGTCTAATAAAAGTGGTTGTGGTGTGGGTGGGGAAGGGGAAGGGGATGGGCTGGTAGACCCATCTCCTTTACTATTTTCTATGCCTGGTTTAGGTAGGAAGCTGACTCACATTTAGAAGCGGCGGTGGATATGCCTAAGTTATGTAGAGGCCGGTGCCTCTTCATAACTTCAGCGGATCCACCGCCAGCACAGGGTCTTATTAAAACTGACGTCTAAAGTGCTGGTCTTAATAAATGCCCCCCTGAAAACAATGAGTCAGCAAATAAAATGCGGACAGCCCACAGACAGCCTCCATATTTTGCGGACTGCAAAATGTTTACAGTCATGTGCATGGGGCCTTAGTGAGAAGCAAAACACTTTTGTAGTCTGATCCTGGAATCATGTGTTGCTCCTCTTCCTCTGCCCCATCATCTTACTAACATATATATCTAAAAAAAAATGTTTGTAACATTGCTTTTATGTTTAAGGTAATTGAAATGTATCTAGATAACTGCACACATAAGGCCCATGACTCCTCTGGGGACATGTTCACTATAAGCAAGTTGAAAAGGAATGATATACTGTACACATCTGTATTTCTGTTTTACCACAGAATATTAGTTAAAAATAACGGTTTTTGGTAAACCATATTTTGTATATACTAATGCTTGATTTGTTTCTAAAATGCTCTCCCAGTCAAGTGCATTTGGTAATTCCATTCCAGTCCTATCATGTCACATATCAGTATGATAATGTCTTGTGAAGCTTATCCATAGGGAAACTGAGTCCTTCATTTACAACGCATCAGTGGTTCCAAGCCTGCTTGTAATGATGTGATGAATGCAGATAAACGTCTGACCTCTTTAGATGATAAACCAGAGTATAATTTGCATACAATTTCTGGATAACACAAATACTGAAATAAATCTGAACAAGAGACTCAGAGATTGTTATCATCTTAGTATTGTACATTTAAATGAGAAAACTGGTATTAAAATATATACACAGTCAATTAAATCAACCCTCCGGTTCAGGAAAAAAAAATTCACATTAACTTGGGAACGAACATACAGTTGAAACCAGAAGTTTACATACACTATATAAAAAGACACATATGCATGTTTTTCTCAATATCTGACATGTAATCAGAATAAACCTTTCCTGTTTTTGGTCAATTAGGATTACCATAATTATTATTATTTGCCAAATGCCAGAATAATGAGAGAGAATGTTTTAAGGCATTTTTATTACTTTCTGCAAAGTCAAAAGTTTACATAGACTAACATTACTATGCCTTTAAACAATTATGGACTACCCATATGATGATGTCATGTGTTTAGAAGCTTCTGTTAGGTTTGTTGGCAACATCTTAGTTAATTAGAGACACACCTGCTTCTTTGTGTAGCATCATGGGAAACTCCAAAGAAATTAACCAAGATATCAGGAAGAGAATTGTGGACTTGCACAAGTCTGGCTCAACCTTGGGTGCAATTTCAAAATACCTGAAGGTGCCTTGTTCATCTGTAGAAACAATTATACGCAAGTACAAACAAGATGGGAATGTCCAGCCATCATACCGCTCTGGGACACAGAACCCTGGTCCTTCCTGAGATGAACGTGCTTTGGTCCGACATGTGCATATCAACCCAAAAACAAAAGCAAAAGACCTTGTGAAGATGATGGCGGAAGCTGGTAAGATTGTGTCAATATCCACAGTAATACGA